>NC_041397.2:31814219-32115608 GCF_900747795.2 Erpetoichthys calabaricus
TAGTCCCCTAAGAAGTGGTGCCATCTGCCAATCACCACCAGGAAAATACCATCTATCCTATAAATTTGAAGGGTCTTCCACAGTTCCTGATGGTTCATTTAGAAAACGCTTGGGATTTAATGAGTGTTGCTTGTGTTTTACTTTTGCTATTTTGAATTTTTGGATTTTTGACCATTTTTTGCACTGTTTTTTTTTTTTTTTTACTTTGCCTTTAGATTGTGTATTGGTATTTGTTTCCTTTAGATTGCCATTGCAGGTAACTCCTTTTTGCCGTGGGTGGTCTACAGGGCTTCATGTAGTTACAGAGCATTTCTGTGATAGTGAATCTTTGAATTTCATAAGATTCTATGTGGCCCTTTATGTATCTGGCCAGGGTTTTTTGATGGGATTTCTCCCTCCTGTGGACATTTTTGGATGTGCTTTTGATACTTACATACTTTGGGACTCCCAGTCATAAGAAAAAATTGCTAATTGCGTTGGTTCTTCTGGAAAACTATACAACAAGAAAGCAGCAAGAAGCATTTGAACACCTCTTCTGTTTGCATCCTCTCATAACTGTGGCTTTCTGTTTACATTGCCAACTCTTTAAAACAGTGCAATGTTCATCCCAGGGCACAAAAAACAGGCTCATCCCTTATTGCCATAGAAAGGTTACTTTAAAAATTGCTCCATTTACTATACAGTTTCTGAAGTTTACAATTCTATTACATATTTGGAAGTTGTCAATGCAACCTGCAGCCATGTATTAATGTATGCAAAGTGAATTAATTTCTTTGTAGTCCCTCAAACAAGTTCAGTTTCACTCTAACAAGCACGGCATTTAGTAAAATTCTTATATTCTTGTCTGACCAACATGTAAAACTTTGCTACATTTTATTGCCAACATCAGCAAGTACTGCTACTCAAATATGGACCTTACCTTGAAACCTCTTGATTCTTCCTTTCCTAAAGGAGATTATCACTAATTTTAATTCACTGAATAATGGAGTCTGCAACTGGAATCAAGCAAACCATGACCTCTCTGCCTTCCACAGATCGATAAACTCTTTTTGGCATCTTAATGTATTTTTGTATCAGTATATTATATGCTGAGTAATATTTCTGCATCCTCCATGGGAAACAGAACATCTACAGTGCATCCGGAAAGTATTCACAGAGCATCACTTTTTCCACATTTTGTTATGTCACAGCCTTATTCTAAAATGGATTAAATTCATTTTTTTCCTCAGAATTCTGCACACAACACCCCATAATGACAACGTGAAAAAAGTTTACTTGAGATTTTTGCAAATTTATTAAAAATAAAAAGATTGAGAAAGCACATGTACATAAGTATTCACAGCCTTTGCCATGAAGCTCAAAATTGAGCTCAGGTGCATCCTGTTTCCCCTGAACATCCTTGAGATGTTTCTGCAGCTTAATTGGAGTCCACCTGTGGTAAATTCAGTTGATTGGACATGATTTGGAAAGGCACACACCTGTCTATATAAGGTCCCACAGTTGACAGTTCATGTCAGAGCACAAACCAGGCATGAAGTCAAAGGAATTGTCTGTAGACCTCCGAGACAGGATTGTCTCGAGGCACAAATCTGGGGAAGGTTACAGAAAAATTTCTGCTGCTTATGCAAGCTGTTTCATAACTATCTTAATATCGCACTTGCAAAGTTCCCAGTTCATAAGCTTTGCTCATAAATACAGAATATCTGGTTGGTCTGAAATGGCCAGTTTTGAATAGAACTGATATGATTGCCAATTTTTACTGCATTAAAATATGTACTGTCCAAAGTGCTCTTTCTATATTGACGAGCATACTGCCCTATCGATGAACTGAGATATCAACAAGGTTTAAAATACAGGACGAATGAGAATTCTTTTTTTAATTAATTGGAATACTAAAACTGGATGTAAAACACATGACTGTCCTGGGAAATACAGGAATTCTGGTAGTCCTACTGTATATATCAAGCCAGAAATTTACGGTTAGCACTTTCCTTGATTTCAAATATTTTTCGTACTTTCAAAGTCAGTCCCCTATGTTGGACCTGTGCATTCCTAAGTCTGGATACTGAATTTGAAGTCATGCTGTTTGGTGTCTTTTCGCCCTTTTCCCCCTTTTGAGTTGCTTTCCAAAACCAGGGTTCAAATATTACACCCAGTCTATGTGGCACCTAAACATTCTCCAGCATGTGCGCGTGGTTTTTCAGCAGGATCTCCAGTTTTCCTCCCAGATCCCAAGGACAAATGTGTTAGGTGAACAAGTGGCTTCTAAATTGGCTCAGTGTAAGTGTGAGTGGTGAACACACAAATGGCCTCGTGGTGGCTTGTTGTTCTATGCAGGCTTGATTCTGCCTTTTGCCACAACTCTGAACTGCATATTAATTTTATATGTGTAATTATTGTGTAATACACCAGGCCTATAAATGGAAATGTACTAAATATAAATAAATTTAATTGAATTGGAAAGAATATTGAAATAGGTTGAGTGAATTTCAGCATGTTATATACTTTAAACGGCAAGCTGAAAACAAGTTTCTAGGGAGAGAGTCAAAACAAACTTGTAGAAAGTAAATGAACGATTGCTTGCGTAAGTGCTTGTTAAAGATGTATCACGGATATCTGTCTTACTCCCTCAACAAATTCCCAGGTTTCTCCTTCAGACCTCATACTGTCTCCGGCTGTTACCTGGCAGACAACCAACAGCTTTTGAAATGGCCTGCAAATTTACTGCTGGGCCAAAATCCAACTTTTTGTTAAAAGACTGATGTATTCTCAATGTTACCTCCCTTTTCATGGAAACAAATTAATGCTTATATATTTTTGGAATTTTTGCTGTTGCGCCGTATTTAGCAAAAGATAATGACCCTAATGTGAGGGTGAAGGCGGCATGGTGTAAAAAGAAAATATTCATTTTTGCTGCTACTGGAAATGTTTTAACCAAAAACCCAGAATTTTAAATCTACATAAAAGGGACTGGCATTCTTTACCAAAGTGCAAATACATTCAAATTAGACTGAGAAGGAAAAAAAAATATACAGGAGAGACAAAATTGGAATGGATAAATTTAATATTTTTTTAAACTTAACACTGAAAAAATAGAGCTTGGAGACATGACAGAATAACATTACAATATTACTGGAATTATGGAATTCAATCTTAATGAAAATTATAAAGATGAAAACATTATGAGTGGCCATACATGGTATAGGAAAGATAGACAAGGAAGGAAATGAGGTGTGATTAATATTTAATATCAAGATAAATATTGAAACAATGAAGATTCTGAAATAATTGTAGCTTATGTTAGTAAGAAAGAATCCCCGAGGCCACCAAATTGAGAGAATTTAGACCCAAGTATCTTGTTTAATGACATAAGAAAACTCTGCAGCAACTGCACCTATGCAACATAATTATATTTTTTGGCTTCAATAAAGTATGCAATATTTGAATTATGAAGTACACATGTTATTGAGAACTCCAGAGACTTGTATATTGATACCATATTTGCATTCTTCAAACAACTCTGCCTTAAACGTGATATCCAATCTAAATTTTTTTTTCTGTTATGTGTAAGTTTATGATTTCATAAAAAGAAACCTCCCTAACGTTCTTAACATTTCCTGACAATCTCTTGCAAGGTTTTACTCCCTAGCGGGAGAATAAACACAGAAAACATCTGAAACCTGTGCCAACATTGGCAAAATAATGCACCCTTAGGCAAGCCGAGACAGCATTGGGAATTTGACCTTTCAATGTGCTTTCAGATAATTAATGTAAGGTACCTTTACACATTTTACACAGACTTCACCAGGACGTGTGAAACATGGTGTTCCCTGTATACAAGTGTCTTGACATAGACTGCATCCGGGACGAGATCCTTTTTGTAAAACATCTCATTAGCCTCCTGCCTTTTTCGGCCCCACATTTTGAGGGTAACTCTCTGCTTAAACCTTATTGAAATAAAATCTTTGCATATCTGAGAGCTTAATAATATCAATAAACCTTAATCTTTTAATAGCTTTATTAAGAGTGACCCATATTACTGTAATCTGTACAATAATCGATCTGCTGTGATTAACCCACACTACTAGCACGTTGTTTCATCTTAATCAACTGGAAAAATCTTAATCCACCTACTGTCAAGATCTTCAGTAGGCCAAATACAGTACTGTACATCTGGTGCTTGTTGAGAAAAACGTTATATTTCCATTTTCTGTTTTGTTTGTCACTGACATGATGTGTTGTCATCATTTTGCATTTGAGGATGTTTCCTTGTTGTAGTGCACTTACGACATAACAGAGGCAGATTATTTTGTAACCAAAGGTTACCAAACAACCTCTGTCTGTACTGCAAATAAAAAATAAGGAAAACATTTAAAAACAAAAACTTTTGTGTAAGAATTACAGATTTCCAACTAAAGTCTATGATTTATGAACGAAAATTTGCTTGATCGATTGGTCTTTGCTTGTCGCAAGACAAAAACTTCTGTCTAGCATTTATGTTTGTTTAATAAAATTTCATTTTTTTTTTGTCAAAAACATGCATTACAATAGAAGTTATAATACATCCATCAAACACACATACATCGATATAAGGGAAAGATAAACCATCTGCTGAATCCAAAGTATCATCAATCCAATGAATAATAGAACAAGTTTAGACTCATGAATCTTAAAGTTTAGCATTTTCAAATTAATGCTTCCCAAAAGCCGAAAAACAACCAATAGGCTATTCATTCTTTTGTACGTGGGTAGGCTTTCTGATCATGTATGTCATAGAAAAATTAACAAATAGCAAAAATCTTAAAATGAATAAAAATAAATTCAACTTAGAAGGAACAATGGAAAAACTATTTGAAATATGTCAAACATTTATCAGTAATGTACAAAAGTACCTGATTGTGGCGAACTACTACAAGCTCTCTTCTTCTATCAGTATTTATGATTAATTACTTCATATTAATTCTCTTTTTTTCCACTCTCTCCTGATGGATAGCTGAAGAAGTAACTAAATGAAAATTCTGTGTTATAATAATGAAATACTTGTAACATATTGTGACCTTCAGGGGGTGCCGCCAACTTCCCAAACCCCAGACACAATCACACCAAGACAGTCCCAGATGCAAACAAACCATTTTTATTCACTAAATACCTTTAACAGGCTTCTTCTCCTTACACAGAACAGTGAAACAGACTTTTTCTTCTTCTTTCCCCCTGACTCCTCCCAGGCGAGTGTTGTCCAGCTCCTCTCCCGACTCCAACTTGTCTGATTGAGATGGAGCAACTCCTCTTAACTATGACCTGGGAATACTTCTGGTGCTAGTGCATAGCTCTCTGGAAGAACTTCCAGTTCGAACAGAAATCCCTTAAAGTAGGGATTGTGAATCCCAGCAGCTCCCCCTAGTGGCCCCCACAGAACCCAACAAGGCTGGCCCACGGAACTACAGGACCCACCATGCCCTGTGGGTGTCTGTGTGGGAATCCTAACCCAGAGAGGCTGCCATCTAGTGTATTGGGAAAAAAATATCCAATAGTACATTGGCCTCCTGGACAGGTAAGAATCTCTGTTCAATCCTGGTTGGGATCTCAGCCCATATGTGCTTTCCATTACAATATGTATTGTAAGAATACTTTGAAGGTAAAAAATAAAGCAACAAACATGTAAAAAATATGTTTAAAATCATGGATGATTTTAGTTTTCCAAAAACTGACTCTGAAATCTCTATTTGATAGAGTGAACAGTGAAACGATACTTACTGCAAATAATCATTTCCTACCAATCATTTCCTACCCTTGTTCTTCTAAACCCCAGCAAGGAATAACAGCAAAAAACAACTAACAGTAACAGATGCAACTTACCGTTAACATCATAGTGTGGCTAAGTGTAAAATAAGTATTGAAAATATGCCAAAGTACAAGAAAATATCAATCTAGCCATTCATTTCCTGAACCTCTTTAATTCCAAAACATGATTAAGGGTGAACCAGAGTCCATCCTAGCAGCACTGACCACGAGGCAGTAACTAATTCCAGGGGCATCAATTCATCACAGGGTAAACTTCAACCTCAATAAATTGCACAAATTTAAAGCCAGTAATTCAACTACAAAACACATCTTTAAGGAAATTACCAGGACGTATGACGCACTTATAGTATGGATGCACAGAATATACAACCTACTCACTGATTTGAACTACGCTTCCTGTATCTGTTGTTAAGTAGCGCTAATCATTATTCCACTTTAAAAAGAAGGCTTCTTATGAAGAAAAAACACTAGTGTGGTCCACTACTACAAGTACTTGGGAGCCCACATTAATGACAGGATGGACCACCAAGGAACTATATAAGAAAGGGCAGAGCAGGTTCTTTTTTCTTAGAAGACTGTATTCCTTTACTATGGAAAGTGACATCCTTCACATCTTCTATTACTCTGGGATGATCAATGGAGTTTTCTGCTGGGCTTGTAACACCACTTCAAGAGAGGCCCACCAAATCAACAAGTTACTTAAAAGGGCAGACTCAATTATAGACCCCTGGAGGTCATAGCAAAGGAGAGATATAAAATAAAACTGAGTGCCATTGTGAACAATGCTGCACATTCTCTCCATGACACACTGACACTGAGAACTGCCAACCAACAAATCATTCAGCAGAAGTGTGCCAAGAAATGCTACAGAGGCTCTGTTATTACCCAAAGCAATTTATTTATTTATTTTTTAATTTATATTTTGTTGAAGGTTAAGAATTATTTTGTAAATACTTCTGACTTTGTTTTTTGTTTTATTTTTCTATATTATATATATTTATTAATATTTCTTTTATTGATTATGTAAGGTTTAGTTCTTTATTATGTGTTTCCTTGTAACCTTTATATTGAGTGAAGGTGTGAGGGTGCCTGATACTACATCTAGGTAACTATCCCAAGTGGTATTTAAGAAGAAGCAGCACGTGACGGTGTTGCCTTGGCACTTCTTCACTTTTTTTGTCCTTTGATTCTCAATTTTAAAATTTGTATTCCTGAATATTACCTTGTGGCATTTATTTAAGGAACTCTTTTTGGATTTTCTATTGTGTTTTTTGTCACTTCAGGTTAAAAACTTGTTTCCAATATACCACTGCCTTTGCTTCCTTTGGAATACCTTTGAGTTCTTGTAAATATTGAAGGATCCTTGTTTTTCATCTTCCAGCATTTTTTACAGTTTGCTCTCACTCCTGTTACTGACATCTTTAGATTTTAAAGCCTTTGCCCCATTTTATTTCTGTGCAGGTCTAACCCTGCCTCTTGAGTTTGGGGCTTGACTGCAAGAAATGTTATGCACCTTTCATGTGTAATTAAGACATCCCAGCTTTTTGAAGTTAAAAGAAAAACAAACACGAAAAAAAGAACAAACAAAAAAAAAAAAAGAAAAGAATGAAGCACAATTTTTTATATAGCTGGTGGAGACACTTTGTTGTTCAGAATGTGATAAGAAGTGAACAGGACTGTGCTTTTAAGTGAGTAAAATTAATTAATAACCTTTTTTATGTTGGTAGACATTTATTCAAACTCACTGTATACTGAGGCAGTTCTAATTTTAGGTTTTGATGCAATTAGAGAGTTGAGATTTTTAGCAGTTTTTAACTTTGAATGAATCAACTTTAAATCACCTTTGTAACATTACTAAATACGGCTATTGGTGATGTCCTTTAATATGGAGTTCTGCTTTCTAACCAACACCCCCCGATTTAGATGCTTTCCACAGTTCATGCTGTTCGTAGTTCATAAAGTTATTTCTTTTCACATATTTTTCTATATAACATTTGAAACGTTCAGTTCATTATATTTGCTGTGTAAAAGTGCAGCCTGTAAATGTCATTTGTTTGTAATAAGTTAAAATAAAACATGATTCGGTGTTACAACTTCAATTTAGCATACCCTGACTAGAGCTGCTGATTAGCTATGCATACTGCTTTTCTCTTGATGGTCATTAGTACTAAAACATAAGTAATATGATATTTATAAACTGTTAACTAACCCTTACCTATTCTGTTTCATATGGCACTTGGTGTCTCTGCTCTTCTGCCAAGTTATTTGCCTGCCATTGGAAAAAGACATCTCAGATAAAGGAGTGCTGGAATCATCAGGTTGAAGGGTCCTTTTATCAGATTGTCCGGCCCAGCTTGTGGGGGCAGGTGGTTTGTTGACTGAGGTCTCCAGGGCTCTGATGGTGTCTGTCTTGTCTGACTCCTTATCTATAATCTGGCTGTGGCTCTACAATTAACTGATGGATAAATATTGTTGTTTTTCATTTATGTTAAGCTTTATTGTCTGGTTGTGGGTAAGGCAAAAAACATAAACAGATGCTTCAGTGAACAACGTAAATGAAATGAAAATCACAAACATCTAATAATGATAATAATATTTACTCAGAATTTGCATTATTCCTACTGATTACCAATTTCAATTCAAAAGAATACAATTTCTCTTACAATTCTGTTTTGTACCAGGAAAAGTGGAAATATTTCACTTATCGGCAATTGCATGTAACAGTAGCAGTTAGAAGCTCAACTGAACTAATAATATTAGCCCCTTGTATAAAAATGCAAAAATATTGTATACAGAGAGCTACTTAGTTACATAGTATTTACAATTGTGTTTATAAGTTTACATACACTGACAGAATTTGTAAGATACTGTTTGTATCAAACGTTAAAGAACAGATGACTGATCAGGAAAAAATCATTTAATTTCTTTTTAATGGAATTCAAGTTAAACTATAAGACATCACAGAAGAGCACAATCATTAAACAAAACATAGTAATAAGGAAAATAACGAGATGGTCCCTGTTCAAAATCTTGCATACCTTTAGTTCTTACTACTGATTACTGTCAACTTCAGCTTCAATGGTGGCATGCCGTCTTTTGTGATATTTTTGGATAAGGCCCTTGATTTTCTTGGCAAAAAGCCTCCAGCTCCCTAAATTCTTCGGTTGCCTTACATGAACTGCACGTTTGAGATCTTCCCAAAGACTCAATGAGATTGAGGTCAGGAGACTGTAATGGCCACTCCAGCACCTTCACTTTTTTTCTGTTGTAGCCACTGAAGGGTCAACTTGGACTTGTATTTTGGACCATTGTCATGCTGGAAGATCCAAGTTCGTCCCATGTGCAGCTTCCAGAGTAATAAATGCAAGTTGTTCTCCATTATTTTCCGGTAACGTGCTGCATTCATCTTGCCATCAATTTTCACCAAGTTATTTGTGCCGCTGTAGCTCACGCACCCCCAGAACATCAGAGATTCACACCAGAGATCCCTCAGAAATGCTTCATAGTAGGGATGGCGTACTTTTCATCATGGGCCTTGTTGCATCCTCTCCAAACATAGAGTTTATGGTTGTGACCATAAAGTTCAGTTTTGTTCTCATCGGTCCAAAGGACTTTGTTTTGAGGCTTGTCTATATCAGGTGTTCCCGTCTCTGGTCCTGAAAGTTAATTAGCAGCAAAAACAGGTCATTAAACAAAAAAAGGGTTAGAATGAAAACCTGCACCCACTGTGGTCTTCCAGGACCAGAGTTGGGGACCCCTGGTCTAGATGCTGTTTGGCATATTGCAAGAGGGCTATTTTGTGGCAATAGCACAGTAAAGGCTTTTTTTCTTGCAACTTGACTGCGTGGCCCATTTTTGTTCAAGTACCAACTTATTGTGCATCTTGAAACAGCAACACCACTTGTTTGGAGAGAAGCCTGTATTTCAATTGAAGTGGCTCGTGGGTTTTTCTTGGCAGCTTGACAAATGATCCTGGCAGTTGTGCCTGAAATCTTGGTTAGTCTACCTGGCTGTGGCTTGGTTCCAACAAAATCCCACAAAATTCCACTTTTTTTTATCAGAGTCTGAACACTACTGATAGATCTTTTTATATCCTTTTACTGATTTATACAAATCAACAACCTTTCCTCATAGGTCCTTTGACAGTTCTTTTGCTTTTCCCATGGCTTGGTATCCAGCAAAGTCCGTGCAGCTCTGCATGAATTTCAATAGACTATTTATACACAGACTGTGATTACTCTCAAAGAGGTCACGGGTGTGGCCACTCTCTTAATTATTTAATTTGAACTCATGTGTGTGTCAACTTGTGTGTATATTATCAGCCCCAACATTCAAAGGTATGTACATTTTGGCTTAGGCTCATTTGGGTGATTTCAGTTACCATTATGATTTAAAAAGGGCACACACAATTATAAATTGTTTGGCCTGAGCACACTCTCTAACTAAAAGGAAAGCTTTCAGCATGATTACTTATATTTTCCAAACAATGGCCAATATTTCACAAATTCTGCCAATATATGTAAACTTATGAGCACATCTGTATATATGATTAGCCAACAGCATTATAACTAATGTCCACTATCGTATTTCCTATTCTGAAAACTTACTTGGCAAAGCTGAACAATACAGCTTTTAAGAGTATAAAAAAAAAAACTCACTGAAAAATGAGATTCATTAAAACTAAGAATGATACACTAATTGTGAAAATTGAAATAAAAACCAGTAGCCACAGGAGTACCTCATAAGCAAACTTGCTAACCACTTTTCTAAGGAGTTCATTTCAGACATTTTTTGACTACGTGGACTATCTACGTAAGTGGTCCTAAAGTTCAGTCCTAGAGACCCCACAACACATCAGGTTTTCATTTCAACCATGTCTTTATTTCTTTTAGTCGGACTCCTAAGTTAACTTAATGAAGCATGGGGTTACTTCCCAGTTTACTTTTTCAGAAGTTACAAACTTGTAATTTTTTTTATTGAATGAAGCAACAACTTACATGCAAAGAAATTCTTTCTAGATTTTTGTTATCCATCCATCCATCCATTGTCTCCCGCTTACCCGAGGTTGGGTTGCGGGGGCAGCAGCTTGAGCAGAGATGCCCAGACTTCCCTCTCCCCGGCCACTTCTTCTAGCTCTTCCGGGAGAATCCCAAGGCGTTCCCAGGCCAGTCGAGAGACATAGTCCCTCCAACGTGTCCTGGGTCTCCCCGGGGCCTCCTCCCGGTTAGATGTGCCCGGAACACCTCACCAGGGAGGCGTCCAGGAGGTATCCTGATCAGATGCCCAAGCCATCTCATCTGACTCCTCTCGATGCGGAGGAGCAGCGGCTCTACTCTGAGCCCCTCCCAGATGACTGAGCTTCTCACCCTATCTTTAAGGGAAAGCCCAGACACCCTGTGGAGGAAACTCATTTCAGCCGTTTGTATTCGCGATCTCGTTCTTTCGGTCACTACCCATAGCTCATGACCATAGGTGAGGGTAGGAAGATAGATCGACTGGTAAATTGAGAGCTTCGCCTTGCGGCTCAGCTCCTTTTTCACCACGACAGACCGATGCAACGCCCGCATTACTGCAGATGCCGCACTGATCCACCTGTCGATCTCACGCTCCATTCTTCCCTCACTCATGAACAAGACCCCGAGATACTTGAACTCCTCCACTTGGGGCAGGATCTCGCTACCAACCCTGAGAGGGCACTCCACCCTTTTCCGGCTGAGGACCATGGTCTCGGATTTGGAGGTGCTGATTCTCATCCCAGCCACTTCACACTCGGCTGCGAACTGATCCAGAGAGAGCTGAAGATCACGGCCTGATGAAGCAAACAGGACAACATCATCTGCAAAAAGCAGTGACCCAATCCTGAGCCCACCAAACCGGACCCCCTCAACGCCCTGGCTGCGCCTAGAAATTCTGCCCATAAAAGTTATGAACAGAATCGGTGACAAAGGGCAGCCCTGGCAGAGTCCAACTCTCACTGGAAACGGGTTCGACTTACTGCCGGCAATGCGGACCAGGCTCTGGCAACGATCGTACAGGGACAGCCCTTATCAAGGGGGCCGGTACCCCATACTCTTGGAGTACCCCCCACAGGATTCCCCGAGGGACACGGTCGAATGCCTTTTCCAAGTCCACAAAACACATGTAGACTGGTTGGGCAAACTCCCATGCACCCTCCAGGACCCTGCTAAGAGTATAGAGCTGGTCCACTGTTCTGCGACCAGGATGAAAACCACACTGTTCCTCCTGAGTCCGAGGCTCGACTATCCGACGGACCCTCCTCTCCAGGATCCCTGAATAGACTTTTCCAGGGAGGCTGAGGAGTGTGATCCCTCTGTAGTTGGAACACACCCTCCGATCCCCCTTCTTAAAGAGGGGGACCACCACCCTGGTCTGCCAATCCAGAGGCACTGTCCCTGATGTCCATGCGATGTTGCAGAGGCGTGTCAACCAAGACAGTCTTACAACATCCAGAGCCTTGAGGAACTCCGGGCGTATCTCATCCACCCCCGGGGCCCTGCCACCAAGGAGTTTTTTGACCACCTCGGTGACCTCAGTCCCAGAAATGGGGGAGCCCACCTCTGAGTCCCCAGGCTCTGCTTCCTCATTGGAAGGCATGTTAATGGGATTGAGTAGGTCTTCGAAGTACTCCCCACACCGACCCACAACGTCCCGAGTCGAGGTCAGCAGCGCACCATCCCCACCATATACAGTGTTGACACTGCACTGCTTCCCCTTCCTGAGACTCCGGATGGTGGACCAGAATCTCCGCTTGGCCTGCCGGTACCTATCAGCTGCCTCCAGGGTCCCACAGGACAAAAGGGACCGGTAGGACTCCTTCTTCAGTTTGACGGCATCCTTCACTGCCGGTGTCCACCAACGGGTTCGGGGATTGCCGCCACGACAGGCACCGACCACCTTACGGCCACAGCTCCGGTCAGCTGCCTCAACAATAGAGGCACGGAGCATGGCCCATTTGGACTCAATGTCCCCCACCTCCCTCGGGATGTGGTCGAAGTTCTGCCGGAGGTGGGAGTTGAAGCTACTTCTGACAGGGGGCTCTGCCAGACGTTCCCAGCAGACCCTCACAACACGTTTGGGCCTACCACGCCTGACCGGCATCCTCCCCCACCATCGAAGCCAACTCACCACCAGGTGGTGATCAGTTGACAGCTCCGCCCCTTTCTTCACCCGAGTGTCCAAGACATGTGGCCGCAAGTCCGACGACACGACCACAAAGTTGATCATCGAACTGAGGCCTAGGGTGTCCTGGTGCCAAGTGGACATATGAACACCCCTATGCTTGAACATGGTGTTCGTTATGGACAATCCGTGACGAGCACAGAAGTCCAATAACAAAACACCGTTCGGGTTCAGATCGGGGGGGCCATTACTCCTAACAAAGCCCTTCCAGGTCTCACTGTCACTGCCCACGTGAGCATTGAAGTCTCCCAGCAGAACGAGGGAGTCCCCAGAAGGTATGCCCTCTAGCACCCCCTCCAGGGACTCCAAAAAGGGTGGGTACTCTGAACTGCTGTTCAGTGCATACGCACAAACAACAGTTAGGACCCGTCCCCCCACCCGAAGGTGAAGGGAGGCTACCCTCTCGTCCACCGGGGTAAACCCCAATGTACAGGCTCCAAGTCGCGGGGCAATAAGTATACCCACACCCGCTCTGCGCCTCTCACCAGGGGCAACTTTAGAGTGGTACAGAGTCCAGCCCCTCTCAAGGAGATTGGTTCCAGAGTCCAAGCTGTGCGTCGAGGTGAGTCCGACTATATCTAGCCAGAACCTCTCAACTTCGCGCACTAGCTCAGGCTTCTTCCCCTTCAGAGAGGTGACATTCCACGTCTCAAGAGCCAGCTTCTGTAGCCGAGGATCGGACCGCCAAGGTCCCCATCTTCGGCCACCACCCAACTCACACTGCACCCGACCTCCTTGGCCCCTCCCATAGGTGGTGAGCCCATGGGAAGGGGGACCCACGTTTCCTCTTCGGGCTGTGCCCGGCCAAGCCCCATGGGTGCAGGCCCGGCTACCAGGCGCTCGCCATCGAGCCCCACCTCCAGACCTGGCTCCAGAAGGGGGCCCCGGTGACCCGTGTCCGGGCGAGGGAAAACGCCGTCCAAAATTGTTTTCCATCATAGGAGGCTTGTTTAACCGCTCTTTGTCTCACCTCCCTCCCTCACCTAGGACCAGTTTGCCTTGGGTGGCCCTACCAGGGGCATAAAGCCCCGGACAACAGAGCTCCTAGGATCATTGGGACATGCAAACCCCTCCACCACGATAAGGTGGCGGTTAAAGGAGGGGGATTTTTGTTATTTTAAAATTTATTTTTGGTTATTTATGACATTAATTATTGTGTGGGAGACGGCCGGCTGTTCATCCCAGCCAACACCCCCAGGCCGCTAGATGGAGCCCTCCCTGTAGCATGGGAGTGCCCTGAAGACCAGCAGGGAATCATGGACAATGGATTTTTTATTCCCAACCCTGCTGGACACCGTGGGGCCCACCAGAGGACGCTACAGGGAGGCTCAAGGACTTATACGTGCCCTATAACCCGGAAGTACTTCATGATCACATGACCAGAAGGAACGGCGTGCTTCCGGGTTGAAGAAAAGGATTTTTTAATCTGACCCGGAAGTGATAAGGAATCATGGACTGTAGGATTGGAACCACTTCCGGGTCAGGGAATATAAAAGGACTGTGGGAAAGCCCAGACGCTGAGCTGAGCTGGGAGGAAGGGTGGCAACGCGTTCGGGAGTGGAGGATTGTGATTATTGTTTATATGAGTAGTGTGGAGTGGAGGGTGCTTTGTGCACTTTATTATTATAAAAATAAAGAGTCTTGGACTTTTACCTGGTGTTTGGCGTGGTACCTGAGGGTTCAAGGGAGCACTAGCGCCCCCTACTGTTACAACTGTTAAGCACACAAATGGGTAACACTAACATACAGTCATATGAAAAAGTTTGGGAACCCCTCTTAATTCTTTGGATTTTTGTTTATCGTTGGCTGAGCTTTCAAAGTAGCAACTTCCTTTTAATATATGACATGCCTTATGGAAACAGTAGTATTTCAGCAGTGACATTACGTTTATTGGATTAACAGGAAATATGCAATATGCATCATAACAAAATTAGACAGGTGTATAAATTTGTGCACCCCAACAGAGATATGACATCAATACTTAGTTGAGCTTCCTTTTGCAAATATAATAGCCTCTAGACGCCTCCTATAGCCTTTGATGAGTGTCTGGATTCTGCATGGAGGTATTTTTGACCATTCTTCCTTACAAAATCTCTCCAGTTCAGTTGCATTTGATGGCTGTCGAGCATGGACAGCCTGCTTCAAATCATCCCATAGATTTTCGATGATATTCAAGTCAGGGGACTGTGACGGCCATTCCAGAACATTGTACCTCTCCCTCTGCATTAATGCCTTTGTAGATTTCGAACTGTATTTTGGGTCATTGTCTTGTTGGAATATCCAACCCCTGCGTAACTTCAACTTTGTGACTGATGCTTGAACATTATCCTGAAGAATTTGTTGATATTGGGTTGAATTCATCCGACCCTCGACTTTAACAAGGGCTCCAGTCCCTGAACTAGCCCCACAGCATGATGGAACCTCTGCCAAATTTGACAGTAGGTAGCAGGTATTTTTCTTGGAATGCTGTGTTCTTCTTCCGCCATGTAAAGCGCTTTTTGTTATGACCAAATAACTCAATTTTTGTCTCATCAGTCCAAAGCACTTTGTTCCAAAATGAATCTGGCTTGTCTAAATGAGCATTTGCATACAACAAGTGACACTGTTTGTGGCGTGAGTGAAGAAAGGGCTTCTTTCTCATCACCTTGCCATACAGATGTTCTTTGTGCAAATTGTGCTGCATTGTAGAACGATGTACAGATACACCATCTGCAGCAAAATGTTCTTGCAGGTCTTTGGAGGTGATCTGTGGGTTGTCTGTACTCATTCTCACAATCCTGCGCATATGTCATTCCTGTATTTTTCTTGGTCTACCAGACCTGCTGGGTTTAACAGCAACTGTGCCTGTGGCCTTCCATTTCCTGATTCCATTCCTTACAGTTGAAACTGACAGTTTAAACCTCTGAGATAGCTTTTTGTAGCCTTCCCCTAAACCAGGAGACTGAACAATCTTTGTTTTCAGATCTTTTGAGAGTTGCTTTGAGGATCCCATGCTGTCACTCTTCAGAGGAGAGTCAAAGGGAAGCACAACTTACAATTGACCACCTTAAATACCTTTATATCTCATGAGTGGACACACATGTCTATGAAGTTCATGGCTTAACGAGCTAATCAACCAATTTGGTGTTACAAGTAATCAGAATTGAGCAGTGACAGGCATTCAAATCAGCAAAATTACAAGGGGACCCACATTTGTGCACAGCCAGTTTTTCACATTTGATTTAATTTCATACAACTAAATACTGCTTCACTAAAAATCATTGTTCGGAAAACACCCCAGTAATGAAAGACATACCACTGTTATCTTTCTGGTTGAAAGTACAGTAAATTATTATGCAGGCTGAGAGGGGTTCCCAAACTTTTTCATATGACTGTAGCTGCCCTTTGGCATTTGACATACTGGTGACTGTTATGCTTGTCACAAATTGTCTGTATTCAGATATAATTAAGAGAGAAACCTCCACAAAAAAGTGAATTAAAAGGAAAATGACAGAATTAAGCATCAAAAGATATGGAAAAATCTGGAAATATTTCTTAATTTCATATAAATACAAATTTAACACTGATGCACGATACTTAATGCAAAATAAGATAAATAAAAGGACATCTAATCAAACAATAAGATCACTTAAAGGTAAAAATGACTTGCTCAATGTGAAACTGGATGGTACAAAAAAACTAAAGCCACAGTCCTGGCGGCCCCAGGACTGAACTTAAGAACCCCTGGCCTACATTTGTTATGTGTGATCATAGTCCCTAATTAATTTTAGAGTATTTGTGTAGTTTTAGTTCAACTTTAGGGGTAAAATCAAGTTGATGCCGGGTTATCTCCAAAAGGCAATCATCCAGAATGAAAGGATAAAGAAAGACTTGAGTAAAATATCTAGTTTATATTTTTTTTTAATGGAATATTCCTAAAACATTCATAAATTTAGTGTTATTAGTATTGTATGTCACTGTTTCAGCGTATGTATGGTTGGTTATACATATCTTAGATTGTTTGTATCTACTGCAAATAGTTTTAAACTAGTCTGGTCTGGAGTTTGAGAGAACCTAACAAAGACTGCCACCACATTTTTGCTGATGATTGGCAAAATATTTAACAAAGTAAAGAATGGGGTAAAAAAAAAGTACGGCTTTTCAGGAGATTATTCTGTATGAGGATTTTGTCTTGGGAATTACTTATAATATTAATTGTTTATATGTTCCATTTAAAATGATTTAATTTGGTCCTGTAACTTACAAGCTTCCTCATTACCTCATAAATTTAATCTTCCAAATATCATGACTGAAATATTTGGTTCCTACCCTGTGCTGCTGTTATTGTCATGATCGGAGTTGTGTTTTAATTTTTGGCAGTCATTCCTTGGCCTTAGGAAAAGCAAAGGGATTATTTTGTGTGATTGGAACTCAATTTATTTATACACGTTTTTAATAATATTTGAAAACTAGGGGCCTTTACCTCACTGCTCGCTTCGCTCACCAACCTCCCTGCTTGCGCTACGTGCTAGCCTCTTTGCGGTTCTGAAGTAAATTTTGTTTCATGTTGTGTTAGAGTTATTTGTTGCGTAATATGACTTTGTTCTGTTTGGCTTTGAAATTTACACGCAAATACTTTTTAAACTTACACTTTTACTGTAAAACTTCAGATAAAAAATATTATGAATTATATTTTCATCAATATCACATTCAATTTTGATTCTGTGTTTGGACTTTCATCGTGACAATGCAACGTATAACTGCCTGTGATTGAATTTAATTTCTTGCTCTCTATTAAACAAAATGACTTTTTTGAATGTTTGGCTCTGAGATTTGTTAATTGTCTTTGCAAAAGTCTAATGGGAAAATGTTAATTTTTTAATACAGATGGCATATCTAGATCTCCTTTGTTGTCTAATGTTATCCACGGAAGATGTACTACATTACCTTTCTTGGATACATCTTTCTTTCTACAGTAATTCATGTGGTGGAAGACCGGACAGTGTTAACGGTTGTAGATATTCTTCTGGATATTGTAAGTTGATGTTTGAGAGAGCAGAAACTGTGTCTGTCAAAAGCATTCAAACGAATGAGAGGTGAGATTACCGTGTGTGTGGTTGAAAATGGTTGAGAGGAGGGCGTGATTTGAAAAAATCTCATGGCCAAGGTCTCAACTTGCAGGACTTGAATAAATCTTCCAAAAAGTCTCATTGCATCACAGGATTTTTTTATATAATAGAGAGATAGATGTATTTTGCGGCGGTGCTGTTTTGTTTGTGATATGGCTGTCACCATTCTGTGCATTCTTTTCAGACAGTGTGTAGTGCATGACATCAACAGGTCAAAGCTATAAAATGTATTATTATTATTATTATTATTATTATTATTCAGTGTCATGTACTTTCTGGTTTGTCCCAGTTTGTGGATACATTAAAGAAAATAGTAATGTTCTCATTAGTGTTTCAACCTTACTTCTGGGAACAAATTCTTCTGTTAAATCACTGTGACGGGGTTTTTAAAATTGATTTTTTTCTCACAAACCAGTGTTACCCTTTTTAGTGTCTTCGAGACCCATTTCTTCAGGATTTTCAGAACAGTGAGGTTTCTCCCTTTGAGAATTGTTACCGACCGTCATAGCAGAGGAATGTTGATTGTTAAAAACACACTTCTCAAACCATACCTGGCAAATACAACATTCACTCACTTGTATGTGGCCCAACTGTGGGAACCCATAGTTTAAGAAACCCTGGTCTACGACTTTCATCTAATGTTTTGGCCCTGGTTTCATAAAATCATTTAGGTTTTTGACTCCTCCACTACATTCTTTGATTTGTGATTTTGGTGTCATACCCTGGCCTTGTTTATTGTCTTCTCAGTATTGACTTTTGTTTATTAGAAAACCTCATACCTCCTGTTTCCATTCTTATTTATATGCAATACAAGTATAGGTACTGGCTCTGGTTCCCTGTAGTCCCTATAATGAGTGGAATTTACAGTACATAAATAAAATGTTCTCGTAATATGGAGACCACAAATGCAAGTTGAATTTAAAAGGTGGTGTTACAAGGAGATTTACCCATAATCCCTCTTGACATGCTCTGTTCACATTATACTGCATATCAAAGTCTCCTTCTAGCCTTTTATTAGGGTTTTCTGTGCCTCATCTGCTACTGGGTAGTGCTGAGTCCATGTGTTTTTGTGTATGCAATACATATCTTTGTAAATATTTATATATTTTTATATTAAACAGGATTTGTAACATATCAAACCTAATCTGAATGCTGCTCTATTCTGTCTGTAGGGAAATAAACAACTTTAGAATCTCTGCTAATCCATTACATTTAATGTTATTTGCAAAGGGAACCTTTTTTAGCTTATCCGACTTGTTTGTGAAAGGGCATTTGAGGCAGAATCAAATGAATATGCTGTAGATGTTAGGTGGCCTGATTATTAAATAGTGTAGATACAGTATTGTGAGACTCAGGTGGCAATTTAAGAGGCTGGAATGATTTGTTCCCAGAATATGTTAAAAACTCAAAAGCAATTGTGAATACTGCTTAACAATTGGATGTCATGTCTGTCCGTCTGTCTCTCTCTCTCTGTGACAATGCAATGTTAAGGATTGTTGGAACTGTGAACTAAAGGAGATGAAAGCTATGGTAAAAATGGAACTCCTTGACTAGCAGATGTTATTGTTGCCTGAGGACTGCACAGCACTGCAGTCTGGTGACTATGATAACCAATAAATGTCACTCAGAAACAAGATAAGCAGTTCATTGTGAATCAAACATGAAATGAAGAAATTGGTGCCAAGAACGGCTTTGTTGTTTGTTCACTTCCTCACGAGGCCAACGACTAATCTCAAAATTTTAGGAATATTTTTGTGAAAAAAAAAATTATACTGAAAATATTGTATTTCCCTTACAGCATTACTGTCAGTATTGCCAAAATTTGCCTAGGATTAAAGATGAAGGAATAAACATCATAAAATTATTCCTTTTTAACTTAGCTTTCTCTCAAGTAAATAGTAGGGTGGTCTTTTCATTTCTTGTTTTGAGTTTTATTTAAAAAATATGCACATAGAAAATATATGAAATTGACAATACTACCCCATTCTGAACAGTCCAGTTTCTAGCAATTAACTCTCCTCTTCTTATTTATCCAATTTCCCATAAACTAACAATGAATGACTAAAAAATCTAATTATTCAGGACCTACAGTATATACAGTACATTAATAATAAATGATAAAGAATATGCATTGTTTCCCTTAAAAAATGCAAGTAACAGTAAGGACTACAAAGTAAAGTGTTCATGTAATTTTCTAACCTGCTTAACTCAGACCAGGTTCATAGTGGGAGCAGGAGTCTGTCCCAGCTGGTATAAGGCAGGTACAAACCCTGGACAGGATGCCAGTCCATCGCAGGGCGAACATACACACACAAAGGCCAATTTACCATCACTAATTCACTAAAACAGCTTGTCTTTGGACATTGGGAGGAAACTGGGGCATCCAGAGGAAACCCACGCAGATACAGGGAGAAGATGCAAACTGGGACGTGGGATGTTAATCCTGGTCTCCTTACTGTGAGGCAGCAGGACTACAACTGTGCCACCATGCCACCTGAATGAAAGTGTTCCCTGCATCAGATTCCACTGAGTTCCAAAACACTGGACTTTGAATATAATTATGCTAGTTCAGGTTTAGAGGTGCAGATACAGAGCATTTGAATATGAAAAGAAAACATAAGAGCATTTCTGTCACTAGAGAAATTTCAGGTGAGGTCAAAAGCTGCACTATAGGCAGAAAACCCATCCAGCCTCGAGAAGGAATGTCTGGTTCCTATCTTAGGCTGCTTGTGTAGGCTCTGACACCCCTGTCTAATCCTGAAAATGAATAGAATGATTGATGTTTAGTGTTTCATTATGGAGACAACAACTAAAAAGTTGAACATGTGGTCTTGCAAGGAGATTACTCATAAATTCTCTTGACGTGGACTGTTCACAGCATACTGTATGAAAAAGCATCCTACAAGCCTTTTTAAATGTTTGCTGTACCTTATCTGGTAACCCAACCACAGGTGATGCACAAACCAGTGTGTTTCTTCATTCCGGTCCTAAGCCTGGATAAATGAAGAGGGTTACGTCAGGAAGGGCATCTGGTGTAAAATTTTGCCAAATCAATATGCGAACAATGATACACATTTCCATACCGGATCGGTGGAGCCCCGGGTTAACAACAGCTGCCACCAGTACTGTTAGCCAACAGGATACTGGTGGAAATTGAGCTACTGTTGGCCGAAGAAGGAGAGGGGTTTGGGTTTGGGGAGATGTGTCTGGAGGCAGGAAGAGAGGAGGAAGGTAAAGAGAGTGGAATTGAGGGCAGGAATGTTGAATGTTGGCGGTATGACTGGTAAAGGGAGAGAGTTAGCAGATATGATGGAGAAAAGGAAGGTTGATATATTGTGCATTCAAGAGACTAAATGGAAGGAGAGTAAGGCCAGGTGGATTGGAGGTGGATTCAAATTGTTCTATCATGGTGTGGATGGGAGGAAAAATGGGGTCGGAGTTATTCTGAAGGAACAGTATGTAAAGAGTGTTTTGGAGGTGAAAAGAGTGTCAGGCAGAGTAATGATTATGAAGCTGGAAATTGGAGGTGTGATGATGAATGTTGTTAGTGCACTGCAAATTGGGTGTGCAATGGATGAGAAAGAAGATTTTTGGAGTGTTGGATGAAGTGATGAACAGTGTACCCAAGGGATGGAAAGTGGTGATTGGAGCGGATTTCAATGGACATGTTGGTGAAGGGAACAGAGGGGACGAGGAGGTGATGCGTAGGTATGGTGTCAAGGAGAGGAATGAAGAAGGTGAGATGATATTGGATTTTGCAAAAAGGATGGGCATGGCTGTGGTGAATACGTATTTTAAGAAGAGGGAGGAACATAGGGTGACGTACAAGAGTGGAGGAAGATGCACACAGGTAGATTATATCCTATGCAGAAGAGTTAATCTGAAGGAGATTGAAGACTGCAAAGTGGGATCAGGGGAAAGTGTAGTTAAGCAGCATAGGATAGTGGTCTGTAGGATGATGTTGGAGATCAAGAAGAAGAGGAGGAATAGGGAGGGCAGAGCAAAGGATCAAATGGTGGAAGCTGAAAAAGGAAGACTGTGAGGTTGAGTTTAGGGATAAGGTGAGACAGACACTGGGTGGTAGTGAAGAATTACCAGACAGTTGGGAAACTACAGCAGATGTAGTAAGAGTGACAGCAAGAAGGGTGCTTGGCGTGACATCTGGAAAGAGGAAGGAGGAAAAGGAAACCTGGTGGTGGAATGGGGAAGTACAGGAGAGTATACAGAGGAAGAGGATGGAGAAGAAGTGGGATAGTCAGAGATATGCAGAAAGTAGACAAGAGTACAAGGAGTTAAGGTGCAAGGTGAAGAGAGAGGTGGTAAAGCCTAAAGAAAAGGCGTATGATGAGTTGTATGAGAGGCTGGGCACTAAGGAGGGAGAAAATGACCTGTACAGATTGGCTAAACAGTGGGACTGAGCTGGGAAAGATGTGCAGCAGGTTAGGGTTATAAAGGATAAAGATGGAAACGTACTCACAAGTGAGGACAGTGTATTGAGCAGATGGAAAGAGTACTTTGAAAAGCTGATGAATGAAGAGAATGAGAGAGAGAAGATTGGATGATGTGGAGATAGTGAATCAGGAAGTGCAAAGGATTAGCAAGGAGGAAGTAAGGACAGCTAAGAAATAGGATGAACAATGAAAAAGTCGTTGGTCCAGATGATATACCTATGGAAGCATGGAGGTGTTTAGGAGAGATGGCAGTGGAGTTTTTAACCAGATTGTTTAATGGAATCTTGGAAAGTGAGAGGATGCCTGAGGAGTAGAGAAGAAGTGTACTGGTGCCGATATTTAAGAATAAGGGGGATGTGCAGGACTGCAGTAATTACAGGGAAATAAAATTGATGATCCACAGCATGAAGTTATGGGAAAGAGTATTGGAAACTAGGTTAAGAAGGTAGGTGATGATTAGTGAGCAGCAGTATGGTTTTGTGCCAGAAAGGAGCACCACAGATGCAATATTTGCTATGAGAGTGTTGATGGAGAAGTATAGAGAAGCCCAGAAGGACTTGCATTGCGTGTTTGTGGACCTGGAGGAAGTATATGACAGTGTGCCTCGAGAGGAGTTGTGGTATTGTATGAGGAAGTTGGGAGTGGCAGAGAAGTATGTAAGAGTTGCCCAGGATATGTATGAGGGAAGTGTGACGGTGGTGAGGTCTGCGGTAGGTGTGACGGATGCATTCAAGGTGGAGGTGGGATTACATCAGGGATCGGCTTTGAGCCCTTTCTTATTTGCAATGGTGATGGACAGGTTGATAGACGAGATTAGACAGGGTTAGACTATGAACTATGATATTTGTTGATGACATTGTGATCTGTAGCGAGAGTAGGGAGCAGGGAGGTGGAGATATGCTCTAGAGAGGAGAGGAATGAAGGTCAGAAAGAACAAGACAGAATATATGTGTGTGAATGAGCAGGAGGTCAGAGGAATGGTGAAGATGCAGGGAGTAGAGTTGGTGAAGGTGGATGAGTTTAAATACTTGGGATCAACAATTCAGAGTAACGGGGATTGTGGAAGAGAAATGAAAAAGAGAGTGCAGGCAGGGTGGAATGGGTGGAGAAGAGTGTCAGGAGTGATTTTTGACAGACGGGTATCAGCAAAGTGAAAGGTAAAGTCTACATGACAGTAGTGAGACCAGCTATGTTATATGGGTTGGAGACGGTGGCACTGAGCAGAAAGCAGGAGACAGAGCTGGAGGTGGCAGAATTAAAGATGTTAAGATTTGCATTGGGTGTGACGAGGATGGACAGGATTAGAAATGAGTACATTAGAGGGTCAGCTCAAGTTGGACGGTTGGGAGACAAAGTCAGAGAGGCGAGATTGCATTGGTTTGGACATGTGCAAATGAGAGATGTTGGGTATATTGGGAAAAAGATGTTAAGGATAGAGCTGCCAGGCAAGAGTAAAAGAGGAAGGCCTAAGAAAAGGTTTTTGAATGTGGTGAGAGAGAACATGCAGATGGTGGGTGTAACAAAGCACGATGCAGAAGACAGGACGATATGGAAGAAGATGATCCGCTGTTTCAACCCCTAACAGGAGCAGCTGAAAGAAGAAGAAGAAGACTGTACCTTATCTGGTACTGGGTAGTGATGAGTCCAAGTGTGTTTGGGTATGTAATAGAAATTTGTATATAAATATTGGTTTTTATATACTGTATAAAGTAGGAACAAGATATTCTGAAAAATTAGGAACTAAGCTTTGAAATGGTCAAATAATTTCTGATGTAGCAAATACAGACTAAAATGACTAATGATCAAGGAGGCAATAACTAACTCTAGAGGAGATACAAAATATAATGTGTGTCACACACGTGCGCATGGGAGACAACTTATGGGCTCAAATAACTGTACTTACCTGCCGAACCATGGGTTGGCACTGTACACTGATCCTTTCTCTCTTTTTCCCTCTGTAGACCAACAAACTGAATTTGAGGCCTCTGATGTCACTTCTAGTTCCTGTGCCTCTAGACCTGATCCTTCCTGCCAACTCATCATATAACCCCGTTCTCGTCTCAGTCTGTAATGACCATTATTTTCAAGTTGCGTATCAAGTATACAGGGTGGCTACCCCAAACCTATATCTGTGCTCTTTGTGTTTATTTCACGAGTTATAATATATTATAAACTCACATACTTCCTCTGACAGGCAGATGTCATGTATCACCAGGGTTCTTCCTCCTGCTGGGATTCAAATCTTTGTTTTATATCCTTTTTTTCATTTTTGATTCTTTTTCTTACTTTTACAAACTCCACATAGAGTCATAGCAAAGTTTGGGGCAGCCACCCGTATAATTGGCATCCTGGCTGCAAAGTCGAGTAATGAATACAGCACTGAGGTGCACAAAACCGAGTCCAAAACAGAACTGAGGGAATAGGGAAAAGGTGGAGACTTTTAAAGGGGAAGACAGGAAGTGAGATCAAATGAGTCGGGCTCATGAAGTTCTTCAGCCATAGGCTCAAGCCCGGACGTGACATCACAGGTCCCGGAACGCACCCCTACAAGACGCAGTTTCTCCTCCGAAACCCCCTCTTAAACGGTGATATAATGGGAACAAATAAAGTTCTTTACCTCCTCTTTGCTCAATTAACTGCTGGCTTGCTGCTGCTGCCGTGCTGCGTGATCTACATCTTGCGTGATGCTTCCAACATTTAAAAGCCTGTACAGCAGCTGTCCTTTTGTCTCACTGCCTTGTTTCTCTTCTCCCCCTATGCTCCTGTTTGGTGTCCCACTCCTGAGGCGCACCCCTATGAAGAGGAAAATGATTTATTCTTTTAATTGAGAGATGGAACTGTCCCCTCTGTCTACACATGGAGCTTGATTTACTCCTGAAATAGACTTATGTTTCTTTGAAGTGTTTGAATAAAGTTCCTGTCTCTATAATCTCCTGTGTGTTTCTGTGGAACTCTGTGACCCAAGCGCGACAATATGTATAACAATTCTGACCCATTTGTACACAACATTTTGAAAAAACTGGAAAATGACGATTCCTTTAATGAAGTAGGGAGACGCAGTCAAATAATTTGCATTGACGTGACAATTATTAAACCACAAATATGATGAATATGATGTAGAGACTCCATTTTACTTCCTTTTTAACACTTTGAATGCGAGGTACAAGTCAAGTTGTATGTCACTGAGCCTGTCGAAATGCAACATACAAGAGAACTTGTACGTATTACACAGGCATTATAGATGCAGCCAGCTCGTTGGCGAGCTTTACCACCATGTTACCTACTACAGTGCTGCCATCTAATGGAGAGCCTTAGACGTTTTTTTTTTTTTTTTTTGGTGGCAACAACTTTGGAAAAGTGTCTCTGTAAACAGACTGTAATTGCTAAATAAGAATAAAGCTGCTGATGTCTGGAAACAACTAGATTTGTTGCAAGATTAATATTTTGATGATAATGACAGTGATTGAGATAGTGACTATTAACTGATAATATGGAACCTGTGAACTCTGGCATTAATGCGGATAACTGCCCCAAGGCGTTTCTTCATCGCAAGGTGTCTAACTTGTCATGACTGTCAGCTCAGCACTACATTCACATTCTGCTGGCAACTGAATGCAAACAATAACCATCTACCTAATGTGTTGTGTGCAACAAGTGTGGACAGAATAAAGAAACATGTTATACTTGAATGTGGAACATACGAGGGGGTACCCAAAAGTAACCAGAATCTGTACTTGGCGTGCAATCTAGAGTTAGATGCGAAATTTGCAGCTAGATGTAGCATACTTACACTATTCTGTGGCAGTCTGCCAAGTGGCATCTGTATTGTTTGCATTCCATGTCGGTTTTTCTTGGAGCTTATTAAATGTGTTTTGCGATTTTTGTGATGGGTTATCAAAAAGAACAGCGAGTCCACATTGAATTTTGTTTTTTCTTAGGGAAAACAGCTGCTGAAACTGTAGTGATGCTTGAAACTGCTTTTAAAGAGGAAGATTTAAGTAAAACACAGGTCCACGAGTGATTTGCGCATTTCAAACGAGGAGAAATGTCACCTGATCTTGCTCCATGCGACTTTTTCTTGTTCTCGCATATGAAAAAAGAACTCAAAGGAAAGTGTTCTTGTACCATGGAGGAAGTCAAAGAAAAATTGTTGCAAGCATTGGACAACAATACTTTTCAGCAATTCCAAAAACGTTTCCATAAATGGGAAAACCGTTGGGACAAGTGCATTCATTCACATGGAGAGTACTTTGAAGGAAACAAAAGTTTCAGTAAGTAAAAATTATTAAAACATTTTTTTTTTCCATTCCGGTTATATTTGGGTACCCCCTTGTATGCTTCTAAGCCCTCACTCTACATTGTGCCATGCATACAGGTTTCTCATTCAAATGAAGACATTTAGATATGTCACTGGTCAAAATAAAGCAATTAACAGTTTCTTTACATTTTTCACAGAGTTACTGTTGATAATAAAACTGCTGCTATCTAATACATTTCTTTCCATTTTTTACAAATTTTGATTGAGTTTGTTATTTATCACATAAGCATAGAGCAATACTGCAGCATCCTGGTAATAAATGGTCCAGCAGTCAGTGTGTGAAGATGGCCAAGGGTGCATATGCACTGAAGAACATTTATGTTTTTTAATCAGTTTATATTGGCTACCTGTTGTCGCTGCTAAGGATTAGAAACCAAATCACGATAAAAACACAGACGTGATTCACTCCCTGTATATAGAAAGCTATACATCTCGAGCTATACAGCCTATTTATAGCATAATGGCTTGACACAACATGGCCAGTTTGCTGCTTGGTGAAGAGTATAAAAATGGCATATACTGTATGTAAGGAATAAGGTTTTAGGTTTTTAAAGTTTCCCTGCAGTTATGTTATAGTTTGAACCTGTCCTGCTAAATTTGTGGAATTATTATTGTCCTTTTTGTTGTTTCAGATTGTTATCCGTTTTCTTGAACAACACCATGATGTTGGTAGCAGCAATGCCATTGTTAAACCACTGAAGCCTGAAGTATGAAGCCTGATTGCAGCATGGCATGTATATCCTTGCATTTCATTTATGAAAAGAGAAAAAGCTTACATTCACACTGCAGTTCATTTCCCATTTTTTTACTCATATGATCTAATTTTTCTATATTAGTGTGATTAATAAAAATAAACAAACATAAAAACTTGCTATAAATATATAAAAAATATATATCTGATATATAAATATCTACGCATGGAAGTGTGTGTGTCTGTCTGTCCAACTGGGAAGTGCGAGGCTACAGCATGAAGCTCAAAGAGCCGGCAAGGCGGCCCCAAGTTAACAAGGTGGAAGAAGAATGAAGTATGATGCTACAGCATGAAGCTGAAAGGAAGTGACTGTGTCGCCAAAGTGAATCTCGCTTAGCCGCTGATAGACAAGGGGGGCGAGTACGTTCGCAAAGTGAAACCTTGGACTCTGCATTTTAATTTTTTTTTCTGACAATTTCAATAGTTTCTAGGAGCCTGGGCTTTTTGCAGCACAGGCTAACACAGCTAGTTCTGATCTTGTGGCACATATTAGCTTGGCAATGAAGTGGTGGCATGGGACTGACTCATTCTGGTGTTTGAAGTTGTAGCTCCATGTGGAGCTGGAACATCTTTTTTGTTTCCCATAAATCTGAGCAGATGCTTTGCACTTTTTTATTTCACAAATAAGATAGAAATGCCCTGTAAGCAGTAATAATATTTCATTATTATTATATCACAGGGTCACGTGTTTTCTTTCTAAGGAGAGGTACGGCTCCTTTAAGGCTTGTTTTGGATCATAGCTAAAACACATGGCTAATTGCATATCTGAAGGCTGTACTTATAATATTCTCATTATGATCAGCTAATGTACCCCTCAAATGAAAATACTGCAATTTTTGTTTTCTTTTAATGCATGCAGGGTGGAGGGCTTGTGTACTGATTGGGTCATGACATTACGCATGCTCGAAGCACATCAGCAATGATCTTACACTAAGCATACATGAAAGTTCCACACATAGCTGCTACAGCTCTATAATGTCATGCTGACTTTGCAAAGAATCATGGGGAGCTGGGAAAAAATGTTCATCGAAGCAGCCACACTAAATGTCCAGGGAAATATTCAGTGAACAAGGTCACCATCAAATAAATATTACATATTCATTGTGAAAACGCTTTTGTGACTCTACTGAAGTGCAGAGAATGCCAAGCAAGCAGACCCAACCCACTAACCAAAAATCAAAGTCCAAAAAACAGACAAAATTCCTAACTGGCCAAAATGATTTGAATCACTAGCTAATGCATCCCATGGATGTTCTGCATCACACCTAAGCAAGTGTGTGAGATTCATTGTATGTACCATAAATGTATTTAGGATATGGAATTAAAAAAGCAAAAAATATTCTTCTAAAACATTATTTTAATTTATTACCTTGGGGTGAAAATAAAGTCAGCATCTTTCTTGCTTCCTAAAACTAGGATGTTTGGCTTCTGCACCAGTACAACTTGGGTAAACTCAGAAAATAACTGGTAAATTGCTGATGATACAGCATGATGTTTTCCACCTTATTAGGCAGTAATTCAGATTGATATGTTATTTCATATTGATTTTTTACTTGTATTGGAGAAGTATGAACAATAAACTTTATACTCTACAATATATGTTCATACTATTATTACTGTAAAATTTATTAGTGTTAATCTTTAGATAATAAAATGATGATGGATGATGATCTCTTACTATTCTGCAAATTTTCCAAACCATATATTTTTCAATGCAGTCTTGGAAGGAATAGTTGTAGAGCAGTAGCACTGCTACCTCACAGATCCCTTGATGATTTCTTTGAATATACAGGTCTTCTTCAAAGCAGAATGTGTCCGCTTGTACTCCTGGAAAGCAATCCTGTTGAGAGACTAGGAGAATCTGTACGATGAGACAATACCAGTACTCGTTTCTAATCCTACTATATATACTGTTAGTATGATGTCTACAAGGATTTGGTTATTTTAAGTATGTATAAATATAAAATAAACCTCAGGAAGAATATAGTGGCTGTGAAATATATTTAAGAGCAGAATATCTAAGTGGAAAATTACACACATTTTATTTAGAGAAATACTACAAATGTAAATGTTGTTAATGGTTGCAAAGTCTATTTCCTATACCTACCTAATAGTTGCTTTGTCCCATATTTGTGTTCAGATTAATGTGAATTTAACAAGTTATGAATGCAATAAGTTCTCAAAAGCTGTGGCATGGGAATGCTAGTTCAACTCAGATCCAGTGTGTGCTCTACCATAGTTTAGAAGTTTCCACCTCATCCCACAGGCACTTCGCTAAATTGGGAGACTGGGGAGGCAACTGCAGCGGGATAGATAGATAGATAGATAGATAGATAGATAGATAGATAGATAGATAGATAGATAGATAGATAGATAGATAGATAGATAGATAGATAGATAGATAGATAGATAGATAGATAGATAGATAGATAGATAGATAGATAGATTTGCCACACACAACATACGGTTTATTTACAGTTTTAAGTGCACATATCACCACACAACACACAACTCAGTCCCTTCCTTGCCACCAGTCCATCTGCCTGGCCCCCTCCTCAGGCTTTGTCCTCTTCCTCCCGACTATGGCCATTGACTGATAGGGACTGGCCCCTTTTTATAGGCCACCTGGAAGGACTCTAGGTGCCAAATGCGCTTCTTCTGGCCACACATCCGGGTGTGGCAGAAGTGTGGCCAAATAAAGCCCTGGAAAGATCCATGCGCCCCCTGGTGGTGGCCACGGCTTCTAACAAGGTTGAGCTCATGACCCTTGGCCCGGCTGGAAACCAAGGGGGCTGCCCTCTGTCGGCCCAGGAGAGAAACTGTCCCAAAAAAACTATCTCCACTAATCCTTCCACACTCAGGGTGTCTTGGCCGCCCGCCACAATAGATAGATAGATAGATAGATAGATAGATAGATAGATAGATAGATAGATAGATAGATAGATAGATAGATAGATAGATAGATAGATAGATAGATAGATAGATAGATAGATAGATAAGAAAGGCACTAGATAATATCCACTATCCCTCTTCTATAACTACTATCCCACCCAACCTCTTAATTTTGGTGGGATGCAGTGCAAGACTTCTGAAGGCATGAAGCAGTATCTCTAACCACTACGCCAACCTCTAAATAAAGGTTCCTATTGTAATTGCTTTGTAGTTCTACAGTCACTGATACGTCGTATGGTATCCTGTTAAAATGAATTGTTATGGTGTACGTATTGTTTCACTGTAATTTTGCTCTGGGTTAGTGAACACTCTCGTCATTATTCCACACCTGGTTATGTACATGTATTTACCTATATTTACACAGTAAGTACATTTTAAAGAAATGCACACATTACAATGCATTAACACAAATGGTTACAGAATAAAATTAAAAAATAAATATGATAGTAGAAAATAAAGTTTAAAAATAAATAAATAAAAAAAGCAGACAATACAATTTTTATTCTGGCATCCTTTATTGTCCATGTATATATCTTTTAATAAAAAATCTACTTTGTTCCACAAGCTAGTTCTACTTATCTTTTTTAAAACAAGGATATTTAGATATTTCATAGCTCTGTTCATGTATAATACATTTTTGCTAATTGCTCATACTTTTTTATACTGGATTAAGTCTGCCTTTCTGTGATTGAGATGAAATACATCACCAGTAACCACTGTCTCATATCACAAAAAGCACAAAGAGCTGTCTGCTCATAACTTTTCAGATTGTGTCTTTGATGGCGGGCACTTCTCATACCATTTAAATCAAAGGAAAAATAACTCACTTTCTTGGAAACAGTTCTACAGCATTTTCTCTGTAAAAGATGACAAATAAATCAGAGGCAGAGTCGTTGTTACACAGTGTTGTCACATCTCACACCATATTTCTCTACTGTACTTCACAAAAAGTGGAGAGAAAAAAGAGCAGACTGCAGTAAAAAAAAAAGATAAAATAAACAGAAGAAATGCTTCCAAGTACTTCATGTTAACCAGAGAATATAGGTAAGTTTTTTATCTAGAAAGAAATAGTTAGTGTTGGGAAACAGTAGTAATAATGTTTTTAGATACTGTTACTTATTTGGTAATCTGTTAATTATTTCAGTTTATTTCATTTTTATATGCAGTATTCTAGTAATATTTTACATACTGTTAAATGCAAAACAGCAAAAAGTTTAATAATACATACAGAAATTATAAAATGGAAAAGTAATTTATATTTAAACTAGCCAAAGTACAAGGCATTGCCCAGGTATATTTTTATAATGGGTTAAGGTAAAAAAGGAAATATTACTGTGTGTTTTTAATGCTGGCCCTTTGAAAAATTAATTCAGGCTTTAAGACTGGCCCTAAGACTAGGAACAGGAGGACTCATGGCAATGACTACAGTAATAAACTTACTAGACTTACCTGCACGATTTGGTGTGTTACGTATGCCAGTGCTAGTACATGTATTAACCATCAAAAGTAGCAAATGTGTTTTTAAAAATAGTATACATCCATTCCTTTTCTGAAAAACGTGTCATAGATAGAGATAGATAGATAGATAGATACTTTATTAATCCCGATGGGAAATTCACATTCTTCAGCAGCAGCATACTGATACAATAAATAATATTAAATTAAAGAATGATAATAATGCAGGTAAAAAACAGACAATAACTATGTATAATGTTAAATATTAACGTTTACCCCCCCTGGTGGAATTAAAGAGTCGCATAGTTTGGGGGAGGAACGATCTCCTCAATCTGTCTGTGGAGCAGGACAGTGACAGCAGTCTGTCGCTGAAGCTGCTCTTCTGTCTGGAGATGACATTATTTAATGGATGCAGTGGATTCTCCATAATTGATAGGAGCCTGCTGAGCGCCCTTCGCTCTGCCACAGATGTTAAACTGTCCAGCTCCATGCCAACAATAGAGCCTGCCTTCCTCACCAGTTTGTCCAGGCGTGAGGCGTCTTTCCTCTTAATGCTGCCTCCCCAGCACACCACTGCGTAGAAGAGGGCGCTCGCCACAACTGTTTGATAGAACATCTGCAGCATCTTATTGCAGATGTTGAAGGAAGCCAGCCTTCTAAGGAAGTATAACCGGCTTTGTGCTTTCTTGCACAGCGCATCAGTATTGGCAGTCCAGTCTAATTTATCATCCAGCTGCACTCCCAGATATTTATAGGTCTGCACCATCTGCACACAGTCACCTTTGATGATCACTGGGTCTATGAGGGGTCTGGGCCTCCTAAAATCCACCACCAGCTCCTTGGTTTTGCTGGTGTTCAGGTGTAGGTGGTTTGAGTCGGACCATTTAACAAAGTCATTGATTAGGTCCCTATACTCCTCCTCCAGCCCATTCCTGATACAGCCCACGATAGCAGTGTCATCAGCGAACTTTTGCACATGGCAGGACTCCGAGTTGTATTGGAAGTCCGATGTATATAGGCTGAACAGGACCGGAGAAAGTACAGTCCCTTGTGGCGCTCCTGTGTTGCTGACCACAATGTCAGACGTGCAGTTCCCAAGACGCACATACTGAGGTCTGTCTTTAAGATAGTCCATGATCCATGCCACTAGGTATGAATCTAATCCCATCTCTGTCAGCTTGTCCCTAAGGAGCAGAGGTTGGATTGTGTTGAAGGCGCTAGAGAAGTCTAGAAACATAATTCTTACAGCACCACTGCCTCTGTCCAAGTGAGAGAGGGATCGGTGTAGCATATAGATGATGGCATCTTCCGCTCCCACCTTCTCCTGATATGCAAACTGCAGAGGGTCAAGGGCGTGTTGAACCTGTGGCCTAAGGTGGTGAAGCAGCAGCCTCTCCATGGTCTTTATCACATGTGATGTCAGAGCAACAGGCCGAAAGTCATTCAGCTCACTAGGACGTGATACCTTTGGGACTGGGGTGATACAAGATGTTTTCCAAAGCCTCAGGACTCTCCCCTGTTCCAGGCTCAGGTTGAAGATGCGCTGTAGAGGATGTGTCATGCACAGTGGAAAGGAGCTGGGCCTTATCCTGGCACCTTCAGGCTCACAGCTGGATCCAGGCAAGTTCACTACTGAGCACTCTCACACACCCATACCCTCTCACACCACAACAATTTATGAACTCTGATTAAACTAATCTGTGAAAAGAGAAACAAGATAGATTTTAAAGAAGCTGGAGCTCAAACCATGGAGAATCCTCTTTATTGGTTGTTGTTAGAAGGAAAAAGAGAAAAGGAATGATTAACTTGTGCATCAGTCAAGCCAGTGCACCTTCATCATACCATAATGAATGTGACATTGGGTAGATGACAGGTTACATTGGTAGGAGACAAGAAGAACTGGGTAGATGGGTTGTCCAGAAGCAGACATACTGGTAGAGCCAGTGGATGCAAATGGCATCTGGTTTGTTCCTGGTGTCATCCTGATTCCTTGCCCCAGTAAAAGTTAAACCACAAAGCCATTTCAGGATGAGAAGAATGCCTTTATTGATGCGTATTTGAAGCCACTCAGTACATGGAAAGAGATGACTGACTTAAACATTCTGGCAACATTTCATAAATACACTTGTCAATTACTGAAGTATGTGATTAGTTTCACATCTTATGTCCTTGCTACTTACTGATAAACAAGACCTGAGCAGTCAGGATTCTGCTCCATTAGATTGTAACGGTTTTATTATCAATACTTGTCCTTGTGCTAAAGTAGCAGCTTGACTGGGTCACAGATCAAGAAGCTTTACAATGGTTTCTAAGAATGCTAAAGGCAAAAGCTAACAGTTAGCAAGGACAGAAGTCATTCAGTATAATCGATATATAATCAAGTATGTGAAAATTATATTAATCAGTAATAATCAAATCTCATAATCCCCCTTTTGTTCTTCTAGAATATAAATAGTCAATCATCATTTACTTTAAGCAACTAATTCAGTTATGCCTACATTAGCATAAGGCAGTTCAAGTGACAGGCCAACATAACCCATATCAGGAGGGGGATCTGAAGTATTTACCACGATTTTGGTAACAGGTGTCATAAGGATTCATATAGCACATTTACAAATACAGTAGCATAAGAGAATGATGAAAACAAATATTATTAGAGTAAGAAAAACTACTTTTAACCTGCAAAAAGAAAGAATTTCATTAAACCAGTCAGTATTCAGTTCTGATGACCAATTAGGTGCAAAAACTGGATGAATGAATTGTATGAAGAATCTTGTAGGCCAGGTCAGATATATTGTGAGAAATATGCAGAATGCAGGAGCAACATTTCTGTCCTTTCACTTTCACAAGTGTCTCCCTCCACTGCCAAAACATGTCCAGGGCCAATCGATTTTGCAGTTCTTGTAGCAAGTCGTCCGAACATTCTTGAATACCCTCAAAGGTGAAATTAGCCACCAGTTGTAGTGCATGTGGTAATGTGCCTTACTGGCATTACCTGTAATTAAATAAAATGTGTTAAGTGTCCTCTGCAGTGTTCAGAGGCATTTGTTAGGGTTAAAAAGTTAAAGTATAAAGAAAGGAAACTTGACTTTTTCCTTTTTATAGAATGCAGATAGAAGTCTTCACTGACCTTATTAGCGCCTTTTGGAGAGTGTCGCTGTAGGTCTTGGGTAGAGTGGAGAGACAGCCTTGCCATTAACCAGCTGGGATGGCATTGTTGGTCCTCCACTCCTGCGTATGCCTCCTGCGACCCCATAACTCTAAAGGAGTAAAAGAAAGTGTGAAGCGTCGTAGTATTAGTTTACCGCGGTTTAGAAAAGGGATCCCATGTTTGTAGCTGTCTGGGCAGGAGCTCAGGGGAAGGACGTGAAAATTTAAAATTGCTTATGTTAACTTAAGGCAGAAGCGCAGTTTACGTCTCAAAAGCCAGCACAGCTATGCATGCGCGCCGGCTGCTTGAACTATTATAGTATTTTTGCAGGGCAGGAGACGCCACTTCTCACAGACGCGTTTTCGTCATCGCGTGGTTGTAGAGAGATGACATAGGACAGCTTAATTGGTTGGCACAAGGGCGCCGAATATAAAAGGGAATCATGGCCCCTAGAGGTTGGTTCTTTTCTGACTAGATCTTCTTGGAGAAAGGTACTCGGTAGAACAGCTTTTGAATTTAAGTGTAGGAGACACAAACATCCATCCTTCCATCCATCCATCCATCCATCCATCCATCCATCCATCCATCCATCCATCCATCCATCCATTTTCCAACCCGCTGAATCTGAACACAGGGTCACGGGGTCTGCTGGAGCCAATCCCAGCCAACACAGGGCACAAGGCAGGAACCAATCCCGGGCAAGGTGCAAACTCACCGCAGATATATATATATATATATATATATTTATATATATATATATATTCATTGCATTCGTAGTCTGTGTCACAATCTGATTGTATGGGTGGTTACCTACCAGGTAACGCTTGTGGTTGGTCAGCAAGTCGGCTAACATCTGCCACGGTGCCTTCAGTTGTGAGAAGCAGATCATAGAATGGTTGAAATAGTTTACTGTCAAATAATGCAAAGAGTACGCGACACGTGTTTCGCCCTAATTCTGGGCTCATCAGGCGTACACACTCATTGCACTCCCTTACGGGAATCGAACCTCGGACGTCAGAGCTAGAGGCGAAGCCCCTAACATTGTGTCATGGCGTGTGGTTCGTTTATTTGACAGTATGTAGATCAGGGTAATTACATTCATTGCATTCGTAGTCTGTGTCACAATCTGATTGTATGGGTGGTTACCTACTATATATATATCTGGAGTAATTTTAGTGGAGATATTTATTTGGATTGTGGTTATTGGTGCACTGTTTATTTTTGTATATACACTTTTTCTGTATTTTGAATATTTTTGTTTTGGTGAATCCTGTATACACTGTTTGAAGGAGCAGCTTCCTGACTTGGAGCACTGTGGAGGAAGACAGCTTCGTTTTGGTTCGTGTATATATGGTTTTCACTAGTTTGTATGCAGTATTCTTTTTCATTTGGGACTTTCATTCAATACTATAAATACTGTATATAGCCACTATTTTTGGGCTTCATTTACTTACTGTTTTTGTGTGTCCTTTGCAGTATTGGACTGTGTATTAATATATAAAATCCGCAGGATATTATTTTTGTTTTCTTTAACTGCACCTGTAAATAAAACCTCACTTTATTTTTCAAAAAACCCAACCCTTTTTGTGTCCGTGTCTCCCTGTCTTACACTATCATCCTGGTCACGCTCTTTCCCACATACTAGACACCTAGAGTGTAGGCTGGTGTTCCTAATTCCCACTACACGGGGTGTCACAGTGCATTGGCCAGTTCATTTATTTGTGCTATGGCTGCAGGCCCAAAAATGTGAGACAGAAAAATTGCTCCGTACCACAGGTAATCACTGATAGGAATTACCTAAGGAACTGAGATGGAGGCACATGGAGGCCTGAATGAATAGTCACATCAGGTAACACATAGGCCAAGTAACACACTGCACACCAGTCTGAAGGCAGCCACATATAAGCCCGATGACCACAGACAAAATAGGTGTTATTAGGTTCCTTAGGTCTGTTTGTGAGCATAGCTAGGATTCAAACCTCAGAGAAGTTGAACAAATGTCCAAAATCCTCTTGCAAAAGTTGAATGTATTTAGGCAATTCTAGGTTTTACCTACGGCAGTAGAGGTGGAAGAACATTTACTCATAAGACAATACTCAGGTTGCATACCTTTAGAGGTGAAGAAGTAAAGAGGTCTGGTGTGGTTGGTAAAGGTGCCATTTTTCAATTGAGGCAAACCATAAGTTTGGGAAAGATCCATAGTCATGTTAAGAAAACAACGCAGTCCAGTGTAATTTCTACAAGTTAGGTTTATGTGGCATGGTTGCCAGGTTGATATGTTACCATCACTTTATAATAATTCCATTGATAAATAAACCAGCAGGATTGATCATACACTGGCTTACTGCAGGTGCAAGGGACATCTTGATCATACTCAGGTGGACCAAGAGCACTGGTAACACTATAACGGATGGTACCATTAAAGTTGAATAGAGTCGACAGACTCATGAGTGTCTCTGGCTATAATAGCATAGGCTGAAGAGAAATGCCATATTCCAGTTAATGTGGAAATGCAGAGCAGACATAACAGGCTGAAGCATTCAACATATAAGCCCATACACAAGAAACATCATGGAAGGTGTTAATGCCATGTATCTCATATTCATTCAGGTGGTCTTCAGTTGGTACCACATATCTTTTGTGATGGCTTGGTTCAGAAATGGCAGTCAGAATAATGTAAATGTTCCATATACACCAGGAAAAGAAAGCAGAATAAACTTGTGGAATACCTTTCAAAAGTGAGATGAAACAGAAGAGCCCAGAAAAAGGTCAACGCAAAGCATGCAAACACCACAAAAACTGCGCTGGACTAAGATTTAAATCCATGACACTCAATCTACATAATGATATACTTTTTTTTTAATGCAACATTAATAATAAAAGGAAAAAGAAAACAATTTTCAAACCAAAGGAAGGCTGCAATCCATAATTCAAATATATTTTACCTACAGAATTCTTAACATTTCTAAATGTAATATTTGTGAAGAAGATGAATATTTAAAAGTGAAATTTAGAACATGATTATTTATCAAACTAACCTGTAAAATGTCTTTGTAATAGTCTTTGTTTAATCCATTTAGACGTAAAGTATATAAATTCTTTTTTATTTCCCATTCTGGAATAACTCTGTATACTCATCCTTGAGAACAGCATGCATTTCTCAGGTCCCTGTCTGCTGTGTTTAAGGCTTGTCTCTGATTTTTATTTATGCTTTTACAAAGCTAATTTTAACTAATAATTCCATCTCTTAACAGTTTAACAGAAATTGTGTTAATATAACAGTTTTCCTGAGAATAAAGGGATTTTGCATAGCAGCTTTTCCAATATGTCCAGATCCATCAACCCATGTCCATCAAATGACTGTCGTCTCATTTCACCCCCAGAAGCAAATATGTAAAGCAATATGACATGACTGTAGCCTTTCCCTGAAATAAAAAATGGAAACGTACAACCCATACTAGTGTGTCTAGCCATCACAAAATGATACTTATGTGTGTGTGTGTAAGATGCTTGGTGGTTCTGTAAATGGAGTGAGAGTCAATGACATGTTAAACAGAGTAACACACACCTTAGGTGTCAGTGCATGTGTGTCCTTGTGTGAAGGTTGATGTGATACTTAGGGAATCAAACAAATTAGACATTTGTGATAACCACTGAAAGAAAAAAATACTTACATATCCTACTACCTCCTGTCACTTTTCAGGTTTTCATTCTAAATCACAGTTTCTAAAGTATATTAGAATAATATTCAGTTTGTGAAACATTGGGTGACACTCTGCCTCTTTTCTTTTTTGTTTAAGAGCACTTAAAGTTTTAATTGAACCAGTGAAACTTTTGTTGATAATTCAATTTATAATTGCCATCATTGCAATTTACTCTCCAAAATACTATTCACGTCTAACATGAAAAAAATAATTGCACTTACCTCACACAGAAAATAAACACAGCAAATAACGGATATTGTCTTTGCAAATTAAAACAACACTCATTTATACTGTTAGGCAAAATGATTAGTTCTACTGTTCAATATCCAAAAGTCTCTTTAAAGGAAGAAATCAGAGCCTTGCAGATCTTTAGTAGAATAATTCAGGTTTTCTGTATGAAGCTACTTGATAACACGAATGTAGTGTGATGCAGGACCCTATAATATGGTCAGTCACTGGGCACTTTCTCACTGCAGAAACTTTGTTTTCAGGAACAAAAGAGTTCCTGTACAATGTAGGCCCCAGGACATTTGTGATCTCAGGGCACTTTGTGTGTTGTGTTCCCACCACATAACAGAAACTGCAACCTTTACACAAAATATGTGAGGTGTAAAGGCTCATTTGCCTATCCCCCTTGATAAATCCCAAACTGACGCTGTTATCGACATTACTGAGCGTTGTTTCCCAGATATGAATTGTTGCCTGTCTTCAGCAAACAGGTATAAAATACTCAATGACAAAATACCACACTTATAATCAATCATATTGTTTCACTTTGCATGTTGAAAAAATGAAAAATAAAAAATAACTATTAACGCTCCAATTATTTCAGTTAAGTAAAAAATGAGTACAAACTCACTTGAAATACCATTACAATGTTTTTAACACACTGTGAAATGCAAAATACGAAGTACAAAGTCTTTTTGAATTTATGTTGGCTAAGCGTTTCACATGTTGACAACTTTTTCATGATATCAGACACTTGGTATAACGTTGTGCAGAGCTGCATCATGTGTTATAAGTGAGGGTGGACATCATTTAGTATTGAAAAAAAATATATGGCGCATCGAGTGTTCATAAGTATTGCTTGGCAAAGTAGCAGATATAGAGAGCATGTATAATCTGTCACAGAATTTTCTCAATTTCTTATCCAAAATTAATAACGAATTGTGTATTAGTAACAAATGAGTACAGATGAAGTTGTAATATAAGTCTAAATATGAGGATTAAGATACATGCTATTACTAGTGCATTACAAAATAGCAAAAATAATGTATTTAATCGATGCATATTACTTTACAAATACCTTCAGTAGGTAATGTATCAAAGGTTGTCGTCTGTCGTTTTTCTGCAGTGGACTCCGAAAGCACTGTCTATGGATCTTTCGTTCACACATTTTCAAAGTATGCTGGTATGTGACTAAGAATTGCATCCAGCATACAAAACCCTTTATTGGCGTTTTTGTCAGAGCCACTTTTACTATTATGATCTTTACTTTTTTTGTAGTCTTGTTTTAGATTTTTCAATTTTTCATGACACTGCTTTGCATACTGGTTAATCCCCAGTTCAGCCAAATGTGACTATATTTTTATATAAATGATATCATTTTGGTTGGTTGATTCCTTTTGAAAATCATCATTCTCAAGCACACTTAATAAATCCTGAACATTGTGTATTCAGCTCCATCTTCACAGACAGCTCTCCAAATTCCAAACCACTAACAGATTTGTAAGTTGCCGTTTGTACTTGGGATCTGCCAACCAACACAATTCACCACTCCAGCCCCACCCGTAATATTTCCCGGTTGCACGAAAAGTTTAAAATGTATCCTGGATTAGATGCTAAAAAAAGTGGTAGGAACTGCCTACTAGGAGCTACAAAATAGCTGAGTTCCTGTTATGGGAATTCAACAAACGTTCCTGAGATTCTAAAAAGTCCCTAGTCCCACAAATTCCTGTGCTGGGAAAGCACCTACTGTGAGCAGAAGAAAGGTATCTTTGGACAAGAGGTGAGCCTTATCAATGACAAGACTGAAATGTGTACTGACAATGCCAAAATGTATTGCCTTAACAACTATGAAGTTTGGCTATGCTAGAGAATAGCAGACCTCATGAATCTGGACAGTACTCCAGAAGTTGGGTGTCATGGAAGTCTGGCAGTTGCTTAGAGTAAATATCCTGACCTTTGACAATATATGGTGCCCAGCTCTTTGTTTACAGAGGGCAAGCTGGACTTTTAATGGTTAGAATGGGGAATTCTAACCAGAGTACCTTCAGATGATATTCCTTACTCCTGAAGTTTTTCCAAAGAGGAACTTGGAAGTAAACCTTGACCTCAGGCTCATGAAGAACTCTACAAATGGCCAGTTGAATGTACAGTTGTGGGGTACTTCAAGGCAGGTAATGGGCAGGTTTGCCATGATGTTTTGTGGAAATTACATGACTAGAAATAAAGCAAAGTGCAACACAGGCAACAAATGAAGCTGAAGTGTCAAATTGTACAGCAAGTCAACTTGTACAACTTCAGATAAGTTACTTTAACATTGATACACTGACCAAAGTAGAGCTTGAACTTGCTAATGCATAATCAATGATCTAAAACCATTATCTATCTATCTATCTATCTATCTATCTATCTATCTATCTATCTATCTATCTATCTATCTATCTATCTATCTATCTATCTAGACAGACAGACAGACAGACAGACAGACAGACAGACAGACAGACAGACAGACAGACAGACAGACAGATAGATAGATAGATAGATAGATAGATAGATAGATAGATAGATAGATAGATAGATAGATAGATAGATAGATAGATAGATTAAATTAAACACAAAGACAACGTCAGAGGTTTGGGGGATCCCCCTGTATACTGTAGATGTCAGGCAAGTGAAATACGTCTTTACAGACTGGAGTCCAAAACAGAACTTAGTATAACAAAGAGAAGGCGGTATACTGTATATATGATCAGTGGAAGGAAATGACATCATGAGTATGTGGCTTTCTGGAACTGGAAATGACATCAGGAGGAGGCAGCAACTGGTGGACAGGAAGTGATGGTTAGGCTGTGGGTTCTTCTGTTGTTCTGTAGAGAGGAGAAAGAGTTAGAGGACAGTGGCATCTCCTGGTCCAGCAGACAAATGCTCTTATTTGAGCCCATAAACTAAACTAACTAATATGGCAATAGATAGATAGGTCTTTATTTGTCTTGTCTCAAGGGGATAGTATAGCTTTTTGCAGAAGCTCAAGAAATAGTATAACAAGCAGCCACAACAACAACATAAACCCAATACCCACAAGAATTTCAAAAAAGAAGAAACAAAACTTCTGAATTGGCTAAATATAAGAGAACACTCTCAGTGAGGCATTCTAAAGGCATATTACTGTTGATATGAAACAGCCCCAGTACCATTTAGACCAGGCACCAATCATCCCAGTGTTTCATTTATTTTTTGATACCTGAAAGGTGTGTTAACTTGCATGTGTCGCTAGTCATTAGCAAAAGAGGGGCAGGAGTTTACATTAGATAAGTCCACACACCTAAAAGAAATTTCTAGCATGGTTCCACCAGAATTTTCATGCCAAAAATGCTACCTGTTCCTCCACATATGTTTGTCTAAATAAGTGCTGGGTGAACTCCTAGCTACATTGGATATGTACTATCCATATTACTAACCGAGAATGCTAAACCGGATGATGGACGCAGGCACATCCGGCAATGGGCCGTAGCTGCAAAAAGACGTACTGCGCAGGCGCAAAAAGAGTCCACGAGGGTCGGCTGAGGAGCCGAGAAAGGCGGATAGAAGAGGGCGAGAGAGGCGGATGAGGGGCCGCGAGAGGCGGACAAGACCACAGAAAAAAGGAGTGAGCACAGGAAAAATTGAGAAATGAGGCGCAAAGAGCACCGAAAAAAGGAAATGGCACATAAAAAAGTATTCAAACGCAAGCAAAGCACGAAACACATTGCACACAAAACTAGACCCAAAAAAAAAAAAAAAAAAAAAGAGGCTCGCGCACAACAGCAAGGCACCCCCCCCCCCCCCCCCCCCCGCTACAGGCACCGGACGGGACACACACCAAGAGGGGGGTTCAACAAGCCCATGGAACACAAAAAAAAGAACACAAAACCACCCCACAGACCCTACAAGCAAGGGACGGGACACACACAAAGAGGGGGATTCAACAAGACACAGGAACACAAAAAGAAAGAAGACGCTCGCGCGACAACAATCCTCACCCCCCCCTCCCCCCACACACACACACACACATCCATAAGAAGTGACACCCAAAGCCACATATTCTAAAGTGAACATCAACACCTTCACACTAGACAGCATAGGTGTCAGCATTGGTGGATCTCCTTACAATAAAGCACTATTAACCGTTCAACTGCAGAAAAAGAAACATATTAACAGTGACTGCGATCCTTCTTATTACTTATCCATATTTCGCATGCTGAGAAAGAAACAAGTCATGAATACACGGTCACGGGTACAAAACGAAAAGGAAAGGATAACAGGAACAAACACACGAAAACGAAAGAAACAACAAAATAGACGGCTATGCAGCATAGGTGGATCTTATTACAATAAGGCACTATTAACCGTTCAACCGCAGAAAAGGCTCCATATTAACAGTGAGTGCAATTCTCCTTATTACTTATCCATATTTCTAAAAGAAAAAATGTCTCGACTCCAAAAACGCAAAGCTCAACTAAAGCTTCTAACTAACGATGTACCTAAAAGTAAAAACTTTATGAACTGCATTAGATCCTACAGTAGTTCATTTGCTTTTGCATATACCGGAGTAAATATCAGGCCACCAAAAGGCAATGGCCCATACTACTTTCGCATATGTGCACAAATACTGCATCGCATTGGAACAGTGCACCCTGAAACAAATCAACAACGCAAATATGCACAAATCTACATCCTAGATCCACATGACGCAATCTATCAATCAAAGTGCTGCATCGCAACAGGCATGGATTCAAAACGAAACACCTCCCGTCTCAGACATACGTTAATGGCAGCGAAGGCTACAACGGGCTTCTCACACAGCACAGGCAAATCGATTACAGCTCCAAAACAACACGTCCCAAATACTACACATGCAACAACGCGCCTCTCAAACGGCACAAGAAAAACATACACCAGTAAAATTCATTCGGATTAATGAATGTCATTTGCAATCATTGTCATTCAGTTCACTTCCCTGAAGAAACAACTGGAAATACAAGTTATACATTCAGACGTTGTTGTCAAAAGGGTCAAATTAGACTGCCTTCTTTACATTCATATACTGAATATCTACAGAGGCTTATAACTGACGATGTACCTGAAAGTGAAATCTTTATCAACTACATTAGATCCTACAAATCGGAATCCACTATGAACATTAACGGTGGCACTGCACGTGACATCCGTCTTGAAAAAATGTTGTTTATTGATGATGTTCAATGGCATGAAGTCACTTACTCAACACCATTCATAAACTTCTACAAACGTTTATGAATAATAATATTCGATTTGAAGGAAAGGTACTTTTATGAGGAGGAGATTTTAGACAGTGATTAGCTATTCTTCCAGATGCCATGCACTCAGCTATTGTTCAGTGCACCTTAAAATACGCAGACAATTGGCATTACTTTCAAAACATACAGTTAGTAAAAAAGATACGATGTCCAGAACCAGATCATAACAATTGCTTATTACAACTGAGAGATGGTACACTCACCAATACAGCTGGACTTCAGGCACATATTATTACAATTCCTCAAGCCTTTATCTGCGACAACTTAGTTACAGAGACATTTCGAACAGCAATCTCATTGGACCAAATGCCCCTTTTAACACAACGCACTATATTATGTCCAAAAAATATTAATATGGAAAACATTAATACCCAAGTCATTCCATTACTTCCTGGAGAGACACAACTCTTTCTAAGCTCTGACAAACTTGACTCTGATCACAACAATAACCATCTTAAATGACCTTACAAGTTCTGAGCTGGAATTACCTTTTACACTTAAACGGCGTGTACAAAGAAATTTTCAAATAAACCTTTACACTGTGCCACACACTTTATTGTTTGCTTTCTTTTTGCATCATCTACACCGTCACACTATTCTATATCTCATTCATACATCACGCTCTTTGTCATTCCCAACACCAGGGGTTGGCGAGCGAAGCGAGCAGGGGGCGGAGCCCCCTAGTACAATGCCTAATGGAGGGGTTGAAAAAAGGAAACTTAAAAAATAAAAAGGGAAGCAGTTTAAAACATGTCTGTTTTAAGCTGTAGGCTTTCAAAATAAAGAGCTGTTTTGGCACTCCTGCTGGTGTCTTGCTTGTCTTCTGAGGAGGACGATTGTATTGGCTTAGGTATCTGATGGTTCAAAAGCTGTCATATAAACAGCAAATGAAATGACACTGGTTTTATAATGAACAGGGAACAAGGGTGTCTTTAATGTGTGCTTGATTACTAAGATAAAATGAGCTTCTCAAGAGAGCGAGGGGTAGGAGATCCTTACATTAAAAAAGTGAAAAACTTAATATTGCTATTGATAATACCAATACATATCTCTCTATTATAAAAGAAAAGACTCTTGCCAAGAGATTTTTTCAAGTCCCGGCCTCCTCTCAATCATTTTCAACCACGCCCACAGTGCTCTCACCTCTCATTCGTGTGAATGCTTTTGTCAATTCCTGTGCTCTCAGCTCTTATAAATTTTTTCGTTTTCCTCAATTTAAGTTCCCACTAAAAGAAGACGTATTATGTCCAAATCTTAATGAAGACTTTCATCCTAAAGGGTTATCAACAGAAGAAATGAGTACATGGGCAATCGTAGCACCGAGAAACGATGAAGTCAAACGAATTAACGTGAAAATTGTCAATCGGTTGCAGAGCAAATTGGTTAAATGCATTTCAATAGACTATGCTGAAACTGTTGGTGGTGATGTAGCAGAAGATGAAAACATCAACTTACAATATCCCCTAGAATATCTTCAAACGTTAACACTGTCCAGTCTTCCACTGGCTGAATTACTGTTGAAAGAAGGATATATCGTAATATTATTGCGTAACTTAAGTACGAGTGACGGGCTATGCAATAGGACAAGATTAGTTGTATTCAAAATTGGTTGACCAATTTTATAATGTAAAATTTTAACTGGCAACAAGAAAGGTAATTAGTACATCAGAGCCCCCTAGTTATATATTTATTATTAGTTACTAATATATATTATTTAAGCAACAAATGCATCAGAACGTAAATCTAAAACATGCAATAAATAATAAAGAACTTTAAAAGACAAGGAATTTCATTACCAGAGTGAAATACAGCATACTGTATTAGGATAGGCTGTCATTGCAAAGAACTAATCCAAAGCTATGATGTATGGAGGAGAGGTATGAAAAAGTCAAGGCAAGCATGAACATGTCCAGCATGGTGCATGGGAGGAAAATTTATTGACATCGTCACAAATATTTATCTGCCTCCCTGTATTTTTTTTTCTTGACTTATTGCAGCACATACCTAAAATAACTTCATTTCATTGTTTCCACTTGCCAAGGCAAAGAAATGCTGAAGATTCTCATTAAGGTTATTGTCAGCTCTGTATAAGTATGCATGGTATGTTACTTCCCATAATGGATTCTTTATTTATTTTGTTTAAAATTCCATTCCCCATATTTGTAGGCTTAATTATAGCAGCTTTACACAGATTCTGCATGAGTTTTCTCTTTTAAAAGCACCTCACCTTTTATCTTTTAATATGACAGCATGTTTCCTGAGTGGGACACGTGCTGATGTCTACTACACCACCTTTGATTATTTTGAGCTAATTGTTAATCATTTGTTCACTAAAAGCTGATCTGAAACAAATAACAATGTGGATAAATGTGAATCTGCAATTCCTCTCTAATTATAAAATGATGTAAATCCAAGAGGACTTATGGAAATTAAAATGTTTAGCTCAAAATTCTCAATGTGCTAAGATTCACTTCTCCTTTCTTAATCACAAATTTTGTGAACATTGACTTTCATGTTTTGAGTTGCATTTTAGCCTCTTACATGATGGCATTATATAAATCATATTCTCTTCTTCATTGTCTTTTTCATTTTTTTGTTTTCAAGTAAAGTCACCTTCTTTGCATGCTCAGTGGTATATGCCTCCATTGTGCAGTTAATTTTGATCTAAGGATGAAGGTGTGAATAGCCATGGTATGTCACGTATATAACACCGTTCCTCTCCCCATCATCTTCTTATATAATACACTACCATGGCTGTCCATTTGTCTGTCCAGGATTTTAAATCACCTGTAGCTCGCAAACCGTTTGAACTATTGACTTGAAATTTGGTACAACATATAGTACATGACGTCTGCTATCCGCTTTCTGGGTGATGATTGACCTTCAATGTTATTACTCCATCCATCCATCCATCCATTGTCTCCCGCTTATCCGAGGTCGGGTCACAGGGGCAGCAGCTTGAGCAGAGATGCCCAGACTTCCCTCTCCCCGGCCACTTCTTCTAGCTCTTCCGGGAGAATCCCGAGGCGTTCCCAGGCCTGCCGAGAGACATAGTCCCTCCAGCGTGTCCTGGGTCTTCCCCGGGGCCTCCTCCCGGTTAGACGTGCCCGGAACACCTCACCAGGGAGGCATCCAGGAGGCATCCTGATCAGATGCCCGAGCCACCTCATCTGACTCCTCTCGATGCAGAGCAGCAGCGGCTCTACTCTGAGCCCCTCCCGGATGATTGGGCTTCTCACCCTATCTTTAAGGGAAAGCCCAGACACCCTGCGGAGGAAACTCATTTCAGCCGCTTGTATTCGCGATCTCGTTCTTTTGGTCACTACCCATAGTTCATGACCATAGGTGAGGGTAGGAACATAGATTGACTGGTAAATTGAGAGCTTCGCCTTGCGGCTCATCTCCTTTTTCACCACGACAGACCGATGCAGCGCCCGCATTACTGCAGATGCCGCACCGATCCGCCTGTCGATCTCACGCTCCATTCTTCCCTCACTCGTGAACAAGACCCCGAGATACTTGAACTCCTCCACTTGGGGCAGGATCTCGCTACCAACCCTGTTATTACTCTTTTTATTTTTATTTTATTTTATTGTAGAATCAACTCTCAGCAGCAGCCAGCAGGGCGGCTGTGTGGTGCATGCATACAGGCGCCGTTCTCATCCTTACCACCTTCGCCATCACTTCCCCAACCTTTTTATATCTTAAATCATTCTTGAGGCAGATTGGAAACTTAAGTGCCAGGTTAAGTGAAAAATGAAAGAAAATGTACTAAGTAAATGCAATTACTTAATCAGTTTTAATGTGAAAAGATGCCGCCAGAAGAAGAGAAGAAGCGGGCCGCTAGGGTGCAAAAAAGAAGAGTTGCTCATGAAGCAGCAGGCACATCAACCTCTGAGCAAACGAATGCTAAACGTACAGAGAAAGAGGATGAAAACTAGGAATGCTCAAGTCAAGTGTATTCACTGCACGGTGCCATTACTGGCCCTATAATATCACAAGAGACATTCTAGAGCGTCGGTATTATGATGTGTTGGGCTGGTGTTATGTTTGTCGTTAACTGGATAGATTCTTATCCACTTGGTCATCTTCATCTGTTTTCAGTACTATATCTAATATACAGTAAACTATATTGAAATAGCTTCAATTAAAAAAGATGACAACATTCAACCTTCCATTATGAAACTCAAGATGGGGCACCAGTCAATTTAATGTTACAGAATAAATTAAAGTAGATTAGATAGACTTTAGTTAACCCCAAGGGGAAATTCAGATGCATACAGCAGCAGAAACATATAAAACAAGGATGCAGACTCACAGGACAGATAATACAGCCAATCAATCAGTTGATACACAAATTAATAAAAAATACATTTTTATTGTGCAATTATTTCAAAATGAGCGTAACGAGTAGTCAGGAAGAAGCACTGAATTGCCTAATAGCAGTGGGCAGAAAAGACCCTACAGTTATTATTATTCTTATTGTTAATACTATCATTATTCTTAACACACTGTTGTTTAGCCTGTGGCTAAAAGTGTTCCAAGAGAGCACATCCTGGGGGGATAGAGGGGATTTTACTTGAGGACATCCAATTTTACCATCACCCACTTTTCCAGAATAGATCTCACTGTGTCCAGGGGTCGCCATCTGATGGAGCAGACTTTCCTGATAAGTTTGTTCAGGCTTTGTGCATCTTTTGTGCTCAGGTTCCTTCCCCAGGAGACTGCAATGTAGAACACCACACTGGCTACTATGGACTGGCAGAACATTTCCAGCTGTTTGCTACACACATCAGAAGACCTGAGTCTCCTTAGCAAGTATAGTCTGCTCTGGCACTTCTTGTGCAGCACCACTGTGTTGTCAGGCCAGACCAGTTCATTGTTCATGTGAACCCTCAGGTACTTGTAGCCCTCCACCACTTCCACATCCTCTCCTGAATGCTGACTGGTCTCAGAGGCTCCTTGATACGCCATAAGTTCACCACCAGCTCTTTTGTTTTGCTGATGTTGAGTTGAATTTGTTGTCCGTGGACCACAAGACAAAGTCCTCCACAGCCTTGCTGTACTCCGAATCGTCTCCACTATTAATGCAGCCTATGATGGAGGAGTCATCTGAAAATTTCTGTAGGTGGCAAGCACTGGTATTGTGCTGGAAGTCTATCATGTAGAGCAGGGGTGGCGAACTCCAGGCCTCGAGTGCCGCACTGGCTGCAGGTTTTCATTCCTACCATCTTCTTAATTAGTGACCAGTTTTTGCTGCTGATTCCTTCTTTTAATTAACTTGACTCAGGCCCCATAGTTGTGTATTGTTCTTTAATTAGCAGCCAAACAATAATGAGACACAAAACAAGCCACCACATGACCAGCTTCCCTGTGCCCATTACACAATACCTGAAATTAAAGAGAGGTGATGGTCTCGGTAAGGCTGATCTCTCAGGTCACCAAAACATTTTGACGGTGCTCTTAGAAAGAACAGAAAAACAACAGTTTTCGAAATGTGGGCTGTGGCAGAATGAGAGCAGCAACAAGCCATGGAATTAAATAACGGGTTTAATTAACAACAAGAATTGGCTTCTCATTAAGAAAGTGATTGGAGTGAAATTGATTGGAGTTTGAAGCCCCAGTTTAGTTGGTCATCTGTTGGCTCGTTTCACATCTCATTTCTGCTTGGCTGTCATTTAATGAAGAAAGGAATCAATTCAGAGGGTTGAACTCTTCTAACAGGGCTATTAAAGTGATGGGGAAAAAGTTAATTAGCAGTGAAAAACTGGTCACTGATTAGGAAAAGGGTTAGAATGAAAACCTGTAGCCACTGCGGCACTCCAGGCCTGGAGTTCGCCACCCCTGGTGTAGAGGGTACCCATAATTTCATTTTTAATAAAACTAAACATTTTTTCAATTATATGCAAACAGAATTTTGAACGATTGAGCAGTCTTGCACTTATTAATAGAAACAAATATTTCCCTCAAATTATCATTTTTCCTTGAATTTCTTTAGCCGTGCATGCTACAGTCATCACACAGTATTGGTTGGTGTGCTTTGCATTATTTGTTTTCATGGGCTGCCATAATTAGCAAAGTAATCTATTGTGCAGTATCAAGAGCCTATACTAATAGGATTACATTGGGGATTTTACCGTATCAGTAAGAAAAAAAAGTCATTAAAACCTCATCACACTCTAAACTTAGTTAATTAAACCTTACACTGCTCAAGGCATTGGAATTTATCTCATTTAAGTGGGTAAAATTCTTACAGGGAAAGTTTCATTAAACAAGATAACCTGGTATTCAAATAAAGTATTTAAAAAGTTATTATTTTGTGTGTATATGGCAAAATAGATAATTTTTCTATTTTTTAACAAAAACTGCTGACTTTTAACAATTTTATTGACAAGATTTTTTTTTAAACTCAATTTTTATTCAGGACAGTCTTTGTCTTTGAATAAGCAAAAGAAGATAAAGAGGTGACATGATTGAAGATGTTTAAAATTCTCACTGCCTTGTCTCTCTTCCTCCAGACATCCTCTGCTTTATTCTTTATGCTTTATTATGCTGTATTTGAATAAAGTTTCTGTTTCTTGAAAAAAAAAAGAAAAAGAAAATAAAAATATGAAGGGAATTAATACAGAGGATAGAGACTGTTATTTTAAAATGAGTTCATCAAGAACACAGGTACACAGTTGGAAACTAGTTAAGAGTAAATTTCGCACAAACATTAGGAAGTTTTTTCTTTACACAAAGAGCAATAGACACATCCATATTACTAACCGAGAATGGTAAACCGGATGGCATGGACGCAGGTACACGGCGATGGGACCATGAGACGTACTGCGCAGGCGCGTACAGCTCAACTAACGGAAATAGCAAATAAAACAACCGCCATATTGTGAGTGGCACTACTGCGGAGTGAAGTTAGGAATAATGTGCTGCTTGGGATTGTACAAACCGCTGAACGCTTTACACCAAATTCAAACACAATACAGCTCAATGATACACACACGAGCCTCATCTGGATAAGATCAATGAACGCAGGCGCCTACAACGCACGTCAGAAACTGCGGAAGCAAAGCAGGCACGGGTTAAGACACTACGGGGTCCGCAAAGGTCCACAAAGATAGTACGGAATATATAAGAGCACACCGATCAAAAAAAAATCAATCGTGTAAAAGCACATAGTACACACAAATCATGTGCTCTCAGCGCATAGAAAGTGTATAAGGACTATACGGAGAATAGAGACCCAAAGGCATTGGAGAGCAAAAAAGGCAGATAAGAGATTATGAAAGCAGTGGAATTTGAAAGGCTTAAACAAACGATGGCGCGATACACATGCAAACAAAGGTACACAATATGAAAGCAGTAAAATTCGAAAGTATTGTAGCGTCCCACCCAGGTTGAGGGCTTTTTGCTTTTAAGTGCGTCCACTATTAATGAACATTCATTAGGATTAATGAATATCATTTGCTGTCATTGTCATTCACTTAACTTCCCTGAAGAAACAACTGGCAATACAACTAATGAGTTCACACGTTGTTGTCAAAGGGGTCAGGTTAGACTGCCTCCTTTAGATGAATATCCTGAATATCTACGGATGTTTCTAACTAACAATGTACCCAAAAGTAAAAAACATTATGGACTGCATTAGATCCTACAATAGTTCATTTGCTTTTGCATCTACCGGGGTAAATATCAGGCCACCAGCTGGCAATGGCCCATACTGCTTTCGCGTATGTGGACAAATATTACATTGGATTGGAACAGTGCACCCTGAGCCAAATCACGAACGCAGATATGCACAGATCTACGTGTTAGATCCAGATGACACAATATATCAACGATTTTACTACAAATCTTGTGTATAAAGAAGTATTCCAATAGATCCTTCTAATGTGCCATGCTATGGGTTCTTTACTTCCTTTGTTCGTCATCTACACCTTTACACTCCAATATATCTCATACATTCATCAATGTATTTCGGGTTACCCAACCTCGGGGGTAGGCGAGCGAAGCGAGCAGGTGGCGGAGCCCCCTTGTTTTAGCAGAAATAAGTGGATAGGCCTGGGAGATTTTCTTGAGCTGAACAGTCTGTTCTCGTCTAGATCGTTCTAATGTTCTAATATTCTAATAAGCTCCATTAGCCTTAGTCAATCTGATATTCAATCATGAAACAAAAATAAAAAAATGACCACATTTGTGTCTTACTTTGCAGTGAATTCCTTTTTCATTTCATTGGAGTTCCAGGCAGTATTAAAAACTTGAATTTTTAACAATCAATTTTCTGTGTTATCTATTTATTTTTTGCTATTTGCTCATTTATTTTACATACCCATACTAAACGTCATTTGATGAATTCTGCTCTGCTGTACTGATAAAAACCTTCTGCTTTACTGTTTATACCCAAACCTGCTTGATCCAGTTCACAGTCAATGTGGTTAGAGTTTGCCACTGAGGACCTGAACAGGATGGTAGGCACCTTCATTGCAGACACCCACAGTCACACTCGGCTAATTCAAAGCCTCTAGTTAACCAAACTCACACATTGTCAGCAAAGCCAGTAACTTACAGTTATATATGGCAAATTTTATTATCTTTCTGCTTCCATACAACCCACATAAGAGTATGTGCTTAGTGTACGTGCACTGGCCTTGCTGAATATAAACTTACTTTAAAGTTTAGTTTAAAGACCTGCCTCTACTCCTTGTTTGTTGGTCAAGAGTCCTGTCTTCAGGAAATCATTCCAGTCAGACTTTAGTTTCTTATACATGCTATGTGCTGATTATTCCAGAATTACATTATTTTTGCAAAAAAGTGTGTGTTTTGCACATTTTGAGCATACGACTGGATAACTGATATGTGGATTATGTGACAAGAGCAACGCGAGGCCTGTTTTGCTTTTCCATAGATGTTTTTCACATTGTTTGCAATTGTATACCTTTTGAGATGGAAATTTTCTTAACCACTACTATAAACTAATAAAAATGCATACATATAAATAGTCGAGGGTTGGCGCTGTTGCCTAATGCTTCTCCTCCTTTCTCTCCTACAGATCAGATGACTAGCAGTCCTAGTGACGTCACTTCGATGTTGCAGTCTCCTGGCCCTGCCCCTTCCATAAGGCTTCTTCTTAAGTTTAGCAGCTGACGTCTTCAATCAGTCACTCTCTTGACCCCAGTCTGAAAAGACTTCGACAATTTTACCATTTTTAATTGTTTTGCCATCCAATTACAGTAAATGAAATCCTTTTTATTTCTTTTTCAAAATATTTGTCTTGGTTAAAACTAATGTTCAAACAGAAAATACAACACTATACAAATACTCCATTTAAATAATGCTTTGTTAGGAACTAACAACCATGACATTAAAATATTAAAACTTGCAGGACCAGAATGGTGGACCTAGTAGTTAACTTATCGCCATCAACACCTAGCTAGTGGTCAAGAGCCATTAAGAAGTTTAACAAAATATTAGGTCATATATCACAATGTGTAGAGTAGAAGTCAAAGATTATGCTTAAGCTTTATGTTGCGGTGGTGACACCTCAGCTGGATTACTGTATGTAGTTTTGGTCGCCTGATATAGATATAGAAGATCTAGAAAAGTGACTAGGCTGATTATGGGTGTGCAGGGTATAAGTTGTGAGGAAAGATTAAAGGAGTTAAACCTTTTCAGGCAAGTAAGTGGAGATCAACAGAGAACATGATTGAAGTTTTTAAAATTATGAAGGGAAATAGTACAGTGGACCAAAACTGTTACTTTAAAATTAGTTCAATATTTAAATTTCACACAAACATCTTCCCATGGGCTCACCACCTGTAGGAGGGGCCAAGGAGGTCGGGTGCAGTGTGAGTTGGATGGTGGCTGAAGGCGGGGACTTTGGAGTTGCCCCCGGTGAGAGGCGCTGAGCGGGTGTGGGCATACTTATTGCCCCCCGACTTGGAGCCTGTTCATTGGGGTTTACCCCAGCGGACGAGAGGGTACCGTCCCTCCGCCTTCGGGTGGGGGGACAGGTCCTGACTGTTGTTTGTGCATATGCGGTGAACAGCAGTTTGGAGTACCCACCCTTTTTGGAGTCCCTGGAGGGGTTGCTAGAGGGCATACCTTCTGGGGACTCCCTCGTTCTGTTGGGAGACTTTAATGCTCACATGGGCAATGACAGTGAGACCTGGAAGGGCGTGATTGGGAGGAATGCCCCCCCCCGATCTGAACCCGAGCGGTGTTTTGTTATTGGACTTCTATGCTCGTCATGGATTGTCCATAATGAACTCCATGTTCAAGCATAGGGATGTTGATATGTGCACTTGGCACCAGGACACCCTAGGCCTCAGTTCAATGATCAACTTTGTGGTCGTGTCGTCGGACTTGCGGCCACATGTCTTGGACACTCTGGTGAAGAGAGGGGCGGAGCTGTCAACTGATCACCACCTGGTGGTGAGTTGGCTTCGATGGTGGGGGAGGATGCCGGTCAGGCCTGGTAGGCACAAATGTGTTGTGAGGGTCTACTGGGAACGTCTGGCAGAGCCCCCTGTCAGAAGTAGCTTCAACTCCCACCTCTGGCAGAATTTCGACCACGTCCTGAGGGAGGTGGGGGACATTGAGTCCGAATGGGCCATGTTCCGTGCCTCTATTGTTGAGGTAGCTGACTGGAGATGTGGCCGTAAGGTGGTCAGTGCCTGTCGTGGCGGCAATCCCCGAACATGTTGGTGGACACCGGCGGTGAGGGATGCCATCAAGCTAATGAAGGAGTCCTACAGGACCCTTTTGTCCTGTGGGACTCTGGAGGTAGCTAATCGGTACCGGCAGGCCAAGCGGAATGCGGCTTTGGTGGTTGCTGAAGCAAAAACCCGGGCATGGGAGGAGTTTGGGGAGGCCATGGAGAGCGACTTTCGGATGGCTTCGAGGAGATTCTGGTCCACCATCCGGCGTCTCAGGAGGGGTAAGCAGTGCAGTGTCAACACTGTATATAGTGGGGATGGTGAGCTGCTGACCTCAACTCGGGACGTTATGGGTCAGTGGGGGGAGTACTTCGAAGACCTCCTCAATCCCACTAACATGCCTTCCAATGAGGAAGCAGAGCCTGGCGACTCGGAGGTGGGCTCTCCAATCTCTGGGACTGAGGTCACCGAGTTGGTCAAAAAACTCCTTGGTGGCAGGGCCCCGGGGGTGGATGAGATACACCCGGAGTTCCTCAAGGCTCTGGATGTTGTAGGACTGTCTTGGTTAACACGTCTCTGCAACATCGCATGGACATCAGGGACAGTGCCTCTGGATTGGCAGACCGGGGTGGTGGTCCCCCTCTTTAAGAAGGGGGACCAGAGGGTGTGTTCCAACTACAGAGGGATCGCACTCCTCAGCCTCCCTGGAAAAGTCTATTTGGGGGTCCTGGAGAGAAGGGTCCATCAGATAGTTGAACCTCGGATTCAGGAGGAACAGTGTGGTTTTTGTCCTGATCGCGGAACAGTGGACCAGCTCTACACCCTTGGCAGGGTCCTGGAAGGTGCATTGGAGTTTGCCCAACCAGTCTACATGTGTTTTGTGGACTTGGAAAAGGCGTTCGACCGTGTCCCTCGGGGAATCCTGTGGGGGGTGCTCCGAGAGTATGGGATACCGGACCCCCTGATAAGGGCTGTTCGGTCCCTTTACAACCGGTGTCAGAGCTTGGTCCGCATTGCCAACAGTAAGTTGAGCCTGTTTTCAGTGAGAGTTGGACTCCACCAGGGCAGCCCTTTCTCACCGATTCTGTTCATAACTTTTATGGACAGAATTTCTAGGTACAGTCAGGGTGTTGAGGGGGTCCGGTTTGGTGGGCTCAGGATTGGGTCACTGTTTTTTGCAGATGATGTTGTCCTGTTTGCTTCATCAGGCCGTGATCTTCAGCTCTCTCTGGATCGGTTCGCAGCCGAGTGTGAAGCGGCTGGGATGGTAATTAGCACCTCCAAATTCAAGACCATGGTCCTCAGCCGGAAAAGGGTGGAGTGCCCTCTCAGGGTTGGGAGCGAGATCCTGCCCCAAGTGGAGGAGTTCAAGTATCTCGGGGTCTTGTTCACGAGTGAGGGAAGAATGGAGTGGGAGATTGACAGGCGGATCGGTGCAGCGTCCACCGTGATGCGGGCTCTGCATCGGTCTGTCATGGTGAAAAAGGAGCTGAGCCGCAAGGCAAAGCTCTCAATTTACCAGTCGATCTATGTTCCTACCCTCACCTATGGTCATGAGCTATGGGTAGTGACCGAAAGAACGAGATTGCGAATATAAGCGGCTGAAATGAGTTTCCTCCACAGGGTGTCTGGGCTTTCCCTTAAAGATAGGGTGAGAAGCTCAGTCATCCGGGAGGGGCTCAGAGCCGCTGCTCCTCCGCATCGAGAGGAGTCAGATGAGGTGGCTCGGGCATCTGATTAGGATGCCTCCTGGGTGCCTCCCTGGTGAGGTATTCTGGGCACGTCTAACTGGGCGGAGGCCCCGGGGAAGACCCAGGACATGCTGGAGGGACTATGTCTCTTGGCAGGCCTGGGAATGCCTCGGGATTCCCCCGGAAGAACTAGAAAAAGTGGCCGGGGAGAGGGAAGTCTCTGCTCAAGCTGCTGGCCCTGCGACCCGATCTTGGATAAGCGGAAGAGGATGGATGGATGGATGGATGGATGGATAAACATTTTCTTCTCACAGTGAACTATAGACACATGGAATAAGTCACTAAGCAGTGTGTTAGACAGTAGGACTTTAGGAACCTTCAAAACTCGATCTGATGTTATTTTGGAGAAATTAGGTGTACTGTATATGATTATCAATCTTTTTTGGGATGAATTGCTTGCTCTCATCAAAAACTTTCTAATGTTCTTATGTTAGATAATCTTTAATGTTATATCCTATCCATCCCCTTCAGAGAGCGCTCTCAACACGCACTTTTAGCCCCAGACTTATGGGGGTCTTTTCTGCCCACTGATATCGGGCAATTCAATGCTTCCTTCCAATGTACTCATTAAGTTAATTTTGAAATATCCGCACAATATACATTAATTTATTTATTTTTTTTAAATGTATTTATTTATCAATTGATTGACTATATTATTTGTCCTGTGACCCTGTATCCTTGTTTTTTTATGCTTCTGCTGCTGTATGTATCTGAAATTCCCCATGGGATTAATAAAGTTTATCTAATCTAATGTAATTATACTATCAGCACTAACTCTGCTGTATTCATTTTACTATTTTTCTTTTACTAGCAGCTTAAATTTAAGAAATCTGACTGTGGAGATGTGCTATTTAATATCAATTTATTAAATGTTTTGCTGTTGAAAGCTTCTCAGTTGATAAGCCACTTCAGATGATGAATACTGCTGTGGAATATTTACAGTGTATTCAGAAAGAATTCAGGCACCTTTACTTTTTGTAAACTTTGTTGTGGTGTGGGTTTAATTTTAAATGGATGAATTTTGGATGAATGTTTCCCATCAATCTACATCAATAACCCATAAAGAAAAAAACATGTTTTCAGAAAGGTTTGCAAATGTATTAAAAGTCAAAAACTCATTCATACAATTGTTCTGACCCTTTACTATGGCACTCCAAATCATTGTGAGGTGCATGTTGTTTGCCTCAATTCTCCTTGAGATGTGTCTAGAACTTGATTGGGGTCCAGCTGTGACAAAATAAATCGATTGGACATCATTTAAAAAGGCGCACACCTGTGAATAGAAGGTCCCACATAAGGTCCAGGGGCTTCATGTATAACACTGTGTATAGATTTCATACTTAAACATGGCATATGGACAAAAACAGAAATGTGTGTACCACAAAAAAATTCAGATGCATAAAACTGTGTGTACGCCAAATTCCATGCACTTCTCCTTTACAAATCCCAATGAACGCAAAATTTAACACACATGCACATGTCTACAGCCCCACCCCAACTCCTCCCAGAATTTTCCATATTTTAATATTCAAATCTATATAAATATCACCTTTCATCTATTGTTTTGTTAAGAAACATGGAAAAATTGCAAGGAAAAAAGAAGAATTTCATTGAATGCAAAGGGGAGGCAAGAAAAAATGTACAATTTATTGGCTTAAGCAGTGGTATAAGCAAGAAAAGGAATTTATAGAGTGATGCAGCATGGTGGACACACTCAAAAGTTAAAGTTCAGAAAGTCGCACAGCTCCCTAAATAAAAAAGAAGCAGTCAGATATCAGTCGACGTGAAAAGGGGAGTCACAGCCCACCGTCTGTTTATTCTGTTTCAGACAATATTACAAGCGCTGACCCCCATGCCGATGACGCAGCTCCATGGGGTAACGGTTCTGCTGTGCCCAGCACATATTAGGACGCTGGCTGCACACACACCTCTGCCTCAGAAATGTCTGCGGATGTTCTAGAGTCACAAAATGTAATAGTGGATGCTGTAAGAGATGTGGCCAATGAGCTAAGGAATATAAGGGCTGTGGTATGTGATATTGCCAAGAGTTTAAATGAATTGGTTAAAAAATAAATACTGCATCTGCTAACCTGTTTTTACATTCTGCTTATTACATTCAAATGAACTGTAATGCTGTCCGATTTGGCTGATCATTTGGTGGGTCAGAGTCAGGTTCATCATACCACATCTCTTCAGGTACAGGCAAGCCACAACACACATTCAGTGGACTATACAGCAGCACATTAATAGAGTGGAAATAGAGTAAGCCTAAATATATCTTCCCCTCCAAACTTTGTCTGACTGGCCAACTGCAGTGATTGGGTCCAGTGGGTCATTCACAAGAGGACTCATATAGTTCAGGACCATGATGTGAGACGTAAGGGCCACTGACCTATAGTCATTAGGCAAAGATGCACCAGCTTTCATTGGAACAAGAACAATGCAGGATGTTTTCCACAGCAGTGGCACATTCTGGGGACTTAGTGACAGTCTGAACAGGTGACAGAGGTGACACTACAAAGCTGGTCAGCACAGGCATTAAAGAACCTCAAGAACTGACTCCATCTGGTCCCACAAACTTTCCTGTGTGTAGTCTCCACAATTGTCTCTTTACTTGGTTGTCAGTTATTGAGACCCCATATTGATGATGAGAGGTGGACTCATCACTGGCCATATTAGTGGAAATGGTATGCCTTGTTGATGCAGTAGGGATGTTGTGGGGATACTGGCCACTGGGAAAAAATGGGTGATGGTAAAAGGGCAAATCTTTTAAAAAAGTTTGTTCAGGGTTTACGTTTTGTGCACATTCCCTAGTAGTACCTGAATCTTGGATTGCTTTGAGTCTAATTATGCCCAATCCATTCTATGTTATTCCGAGTGATTTTATTTTATATTTTAGCCCTGCAAGCTTCCTTCCCTTCACGTAGCTGTTTCTTCAGTATTCTCTGTACACTCTTTAAATCATTTTTGTCACTGGATTTAAATGATTGCTTCTTCTCAATCAGGTCGACTTTCAAGCTCCTTGGCAATACAGGACATGTTGTTTGGAAAGCGCGGTTATTGAGGGTACAACAATGTTAACAGAGAAGTTAATGTAGTCTGTGACAGAGTCCCTTGATGATATCACAATGTGACTTGCGTATAATTTCCTATTTTATCCTTTGGAAGCAGTCATTTATTTCCATTTCTTCACTATCCTGGTGGTAACAGGTTGCCATCTAATAAGGCAGGTAAGAGTAAGAAGGATCAGATTGTGCTCAGATCTGCTCAAAGGTTCCACAGGTTTACAATTAAAGGCATCTTTAAAATTTGAACTGATCAGGTCCAGCTTGTTGTTTCCTGGAGAGGAACATGACACATACTGGTGGAAGCTTGTCAACCCAGTGGACATGATATTCTTTAAAGAATTCACCTGTTTTGAAAGTGTTTTTATCTTGTCAAGAAAAGGTTCCATGAATGGGGTGATGCATCTTCAGATCCTTGCCAATTTCTCTGAAATGTATCCTGTCAATCAATTTCAGGGCACCTTCTCATATCACTTCACAGGAAGGCGACAATATGACAGATTTAAACAAGAGAGGCAAATGTGCAAGGGAATTCGATTACTTTGTTGTTGGGCTGATTAATATTTTAAGCTATTCCGGCTATTAGAGATGGAACCAACACACTTTTAACAGTTTATATATCAATTGAAACACAATTAAAAAATAATGCTTTTACATTATTTAGTAAATAGTGCTGGTGGACTTGCAAGTTAAAGTATTCATGTGTTCATGTATACTTTATCACATGTCTTTTTCATCTGAAGTGGAATGCTAAAGATAGTTTCCCATTATTATCACTTTTTTGTAGCTTTTTATTTAATGAGAAACCTATTTAAATGCTGCATTCAAGGATGGAAGGCTAAGTATAAAACAGATTTGTTCATTAAATTAATTATAAATACCAAGAAGCCTTAAATAGTCTAGGTTTATCTCCATTCACTGTGTATGCTCTTGAGGAAACAAATTAAAGCCATGCTAGCTAGTGTTTACTAAATTCTCCATTTGTTGCATAAAGGAAAATGATGATCTCATTGACGTATTTTTAGAAAACAGCTAAATCACACAAAACACTGTTTTCACGATGAGGACATGAGGCACTTCAATTCAGAATCAGCTATAATATGTACACTGATGGATAGGTTAACACTTTGCAATGGACAGGGACTACTGAGAAGATGACCTAAAATATTCAGCAGCTTGTTGTTCACATGTGATGGCTTTAATGTTCCAACAAAGCTCCTATCACAAATTTTCAAGGTTTCAGCCTTAGGAAATGGACATTCATATTTCAAAATCAGAGGGCAATACTCCGTTAATAACAATTCTTGCCTTATATAGTCACACAAACGTCATGAGAGGAATCTTATAAAAAATAAGAAGCTTACCATTAACCAATATGTACTCTGGACTCCTAACAGGTATACTGAAGGTGTGAAAATGCTCCTTACTACTAGACCAAACACTGCAGAGTGTGAACATTCTTCTTCAGACCTGAGCCACATCTTTACTAATATGAGGACCTGTTGCATGGTCCCGGCATTACTGATTTGAATGCAGCTGTATGCACAGAACACTCGCTGCGATCGACTAAAGGCGCATGACACTGTAAAGGACACACTGCACCTCGGAATAACCCTAAAAGTCAATCTGATGATGTTTTTTGACAGAGAAAGTAATTGGTGGGTTCTAAATGAGAGTACAATCTATTTACAACAAAGGAGATTAAGGAGTGACCTGATTGAAGTGTTTAAAATTACGATCAGACTTAGTACAGAGTACAGATAGTACAGACTTAGTACTGCAGAGGGTGCAGACCTATAAATACCTGGGTGTGCAGCTGGATAATAAATTGGACTGGACTGCCAATACTGATTCTTTGTGAAAGAGAGGACAGAGCCGGCTATACTTCCTTAGAAGACTAGCGTCCTTCAACATCTGCAATAAGATGCTGCAGATGTTCTATCAGACGGTTGTGGCGTGCGCCCTCTTCTACGTGGTGGTGTGCTAGGGAGGAAGCATTAAGAAGGACGCATCATGCCTGGACAAACTGATGAGGAAGGCAGGCTCTATTGTAGGCATGGAGCTGGACAGTTTGACATCTGTGGCGGAGCGACGGGCGCTCAGCAGGCTCCTATCAATTATGGAGAATCCACTGCATCCACTAAACAGTGTCATCTCCAGACAGAGGAGCAGCTTCAGTGACAGACTGCTGTCACTGTCCTGTTCCACTGACAGACTGAGGAGATCGTTCCTCCCCCAAACTATGCGACTCTTCAATTCCACCTGGGGGGGGGGTAAACGTTAACGTTATTCAAAGTTATTGTCTGTCTGTATACCTGCATTGTTATCACTCTTTAATTTAATATTGTTCTTTATCAGTATGCTGCTACTGGAGCATGTGAATTTCCCCTTGGGATTAATACAGTATCTATCTATCTATCTATCTATCTATCTATCTATCTATCTATCTATCTATCTATCTATCTGTCTGTCTGTCTGTCTGTCTGTCTGTCTGTCTGTCTGTCTGTCTGTCTGTCTGTCTGTCTGTCTGTCTGTCTGTCTGTCTGTCTGTCTGTCTGTCTGTCTGTCTGTCTATCTATCTATCTATCTATCTATCTATCTATCTATCTATCTATCTATCTATCTATCTATCTAGTACAGTGGATCAAGGCCGTAACTTTAAAATGAGTTCATCAAGAACACGGGGACACAGTTGGAAACTAGCTAAGGATAAATTTTACACAAACATTAGGATGTTTTTCTCCAGATGGAGAACCACAGACACTTGGAAAAAGTTAGCAAAGTAGTGTGGTAGACAGTAGAACTTTGGGGACTTTCAAAACTCGACTTGATGTTATTTTGGATGAGTTAAGTGGATAGGACTGGTAGGTTTTGCTGGGCTGAACAGCCTATTCTTGTCTAGATTGTTCTAATGTTATAATGCAATATTTCATTTTCTGTACATTTAAAAAAAGACCACACATCAACATGACCTAAAATCATCTATTTACTAAAACATTCTCTTTCAAGATGCTGATTGTGTTAATATTGTGGTAAAAGAGTGCTTTGCACACATGTACAACTAAACACGTTGAAGTACAAAGTTACAGGGAACCCGTTTCCTTGTATATGAAGTTGGGCTATCAGAAGGCGTACTTGGACTACCAGGTTTGCAAAGTTGCTAGCCCAGCAGACTATCAAATGCATGTACAATACCTGTGTATTAAGTTGTTTAGTAATAGTTATTTGTAGCTCTTCTTATTATGGAATTTTTGACTGTTATTTATTTTTGTACCTTGGGTAACTGTTAAGATTTATAAATTTCTGTTTGAATTAATACTAACATTTTTTACTCATTTTTATTTCATTTAGCAATTACGATTAATTGTTCAGTCTTTCCTATTATTTAAACATTTTGAATTTTATTAGATTCTACTTCTTCATCACTTATTATTACCATTCCTGTTAATCAGTTCTACATGTTAATTATCTGTTTATTTGTTTTAATAGATTTCATTATTTAATTGAATTCACTTAATGGTTGCTAATTGGACACCCTCATTAGTGAATAATGTCTTGTAGTTTGGAGTTTGTGGAGTCTTCTGAAAGGCAAAAACAACAGAAAAAATGTTCCTAACAAGAGGAGAATTTCCAGGCTTATTCAAACTAACAGACTGCCACAAATAATCAGATAACAACAGTGATGTGCAGAAGAATATCTCTGGAAGAACAACATGTAGGAACTTTAATTCAGTGGTTTGAGCAATATCAGGGTAATTAAAAATGTATTGGCTCATGGGTTCAGTTTAAAATCTCTCTTCTTAATTGTGCAGTAGCAAAAAAAATCTCCCCTCTCAATATTCACCCTGAGATGTCTGAGCATTTCATTTCAATAAGACCAATTCTTCTAAATATTCCAAAATGGTGGAAGTTAGAAATCATTCTGATGGAAAAAATATTCTTAGGGATTGATGGGTTTAAATCACTATGACATTGAATGGAAAGGGCATTAGCCTTACTGTTCTTGTAACTACGATGGTATGAAATTGATATGAATAAAAAACTATTCTTCCTGTCTAGAATTGAAGTGTTTGGCTATCTTTACACATCAAGTTTTTGTTTTCAGTTAAAATAACAAAGGTGTATGTAGATCCATGAGAAATGAGACCATTCTTGCAAGGGTAATTTTCAAATTTTGCTTAGCAGGGCCTGATTTTTTTTTTAAATAATAAACAGAATAAGTGTGGTACCTACATAAATTATTGAGACGTTGTATAGTCTTGGTAGAGTAATATATTACTCTACTTTCCCCTTTTGTATTATTAATATGTAGCCTTTGACAGAATGCCTCAAATCTCACAGACGTACCACTGTTTGTAAGGTTATTATACCATATAACTTCTCCCCACCTTCCCGTCTACATTTATAACATCAGGCAATTAGGTGTAGTAAAAGACAAGTAGGAGTTCAATTACAATTTAAACAATATATTATGATAATATTCATAAATAATAACAATATGCAAAGTACATTTGAATATTGGCAACCATACAACCTGATAAATGGTGATGTGTAGTTTCAGGCGGCACACAGACTTGTTAGTTACTTACTTAAAATGTCTCTAGTTAAGGCATCATTTGTGGTCAGCTTTCTTCAGAGCGGGCAGCATGCCTGTCTCAATATGGCTGCCGCACTATGCTCTCATTGTGTTGTCCTTTTCAATTCATGGTGTGTGATGGTCTTTCATCGGTTTGGTAAGAGAGAGAGGGTGAGGTAAAGCAAGCAAATTTATAGGTTTTCTGTCCAACCCCTAGAGCCAATAGAACGTCATGGTACTTAAAGGCTTCTGATACAAGCCAATTCTAAACACCCATACTTCAGACCTAAGGGGCACAGAATACCTTCACACCTGCCCCCAAAACCAAGTGTTAAGGTGAAGCTTGCCAGCTAGGCTTTCCTTTGGGGCTTGACTGATAGAGTCCTGCAGAGAAACACTTGCCAAACTTGTTTTAGGCACTTCCCCCAACCCTGTCATAAAATTCACTATCCTGACTTAGTCTAGGAGGGTGAGGGGGTAAACATGAATGCTCCTCATTAATGAAATACTAATATTACATTGCTTTGCCTAAGTTACAAATAAAGACATACAAAATATTTATCAACTTGAATGCAAAATTTCACACCACAACAGACTTCATTTTCTGCTTCAAATTGGAGAGAATAGGTGTCTTAATATTCAAGAAGTAAACAATTTCTTCTTCTTGTTTCAAATGTCTCCCAGGTGCAAATATATGTTCGTGTTGATTTTTTTTTTTTTGTTAATGAGGTGAAATAATTGTACTAAAATTTATTATAAACTGGCAATAATAATGTAAGATAGCAACAACTTTAGTTGCCTAACTTTGAAATCTCGTAAAAATATCCTCCATGGAAACCGGGCTACAGGACCTTCTCACAGCAGTCAGAGAAGTAGCCGCTCACTTCACACTAAGCAGTGACACAGATGCTTGCCATGGCTGACGTCCATCTCACGAAGTTTAAAAATGCAGTTGTGTGACTCATGGCAAGCAATGAACATGAAGCAGGCTTCATTGCAAGCAACACTGTGGACATGTGCTGTGGCTGACAGGAAGAACATGGTTCATTGCTGTTAGAAAAAGCACCACATCGAGCTCAAACACTTTGCAAGTACCAGTCATACACTCCAGGCGCAACAAAAAGTTGTACACGACCAAAGAAGTGACACAGCTGGGCATGCCTTACAAAAAGTAGTGACCTAGACATGCATTATGGCTGACAGGAAAAGCACATGACGTTGTTGACAGGAAAATAATCACTCAGCCAACTCTGATGACAGTGAAGCACATTGCACAGCTTTAGTGATTGGTTTTAGCACAAGCACCAGTCATACACTTTGAGTGCAAAAGAAAAATATACACAACCAGTGTGTAGTGGCAGTGAAGGACATTGCAGCAACATCAGCGCAGTGACCTGGGGTGCTGTGTTTTGTGAGAGGTGCATGTGCACCAGCTTTTTTAAATGACTAGAGGTCTGAGAGTTAGTAGTACTATACATTATCAAAGTAAACTAGAATAAAAATACTGAAGATGTTTCAAATGGCAGGTATAGTGACGGTGCATTGGCCTAACCATAGGAGATGACCCAGTGCTCAAAATGTCACATGGAGGTGTTCAAAGACACCTTCCACTCATCCTCTTCATTGATGAAAATCAAATTATAGGTGGTCTTTATATATAATTTAGAGAAGGTTGTTTACATGCACACATGCTAGCAGAATAAGGTGAATAACCCAGTTGAGAAAGAAACCTGGATTCTTAAAAATCATGGGCAAGTAATCCTCTGGAGTTCTCCTTTGTCAAAATGTTCTGACATCATTAAACTGTGCAAAACACTCTTAAACGTCATCATAGGCCAACATGAATGACCATGGTGCTTGTGATCATTTTCTCGTGTTTTCTAAATACGTTTAGTCAAATTGACGCTTTAGTTATAGGTAATGACTCAGGTTCCGCCGCGAGTGACAGCTATTCCAGCAGCTCCGTGTATGACTTTATTTTTCTACCTTTTTCTCTATTTCACTGTTAACTCCTACCGCTTTCTTTTATGTGGACTCGTTCCCTGGACACTTTTTAAAACTTGGACATGGATTTTTACACGCCGAGACTCGTCTATTCAAGTAGTCATCTTCAAGCGCTGAGAACAAATGCCCGCGCCAGTGTGGTTCCCTATTTACCTGACGAGGTAAGAAGACGGTATCATGGCAGCAGAGCCGGTGCTAAGATAAAAGCCAAGCGTTTAGCGAGAAAGTGGCGCTATAAGCTTTCAGTGCCTTCTGTGATCCTGGGAAATGTGAACTCACTGCCAAATAAAATCGACGAACTGGCTGTGTTGGTGAAAAACGTCAGGACCTACAGAGAATGCAGTTTGTTGTGTTTTAGTGAAACGTGGCTAACAACTAACATCCCAGATGCTAACGTGCAGCTACCCGGGTTTAGCACAGTTAGAGCAGACAGAGACGCAAATACCTGCGGAAAGCAGAAAAGAGGTGGACTTGCACTCTATGTCAATAAAAGATGGTGCAACTCTGGACATGTTAACGTTAAAATCTCCACTTGCTGCAGGGACATCGAACTGTTGGCCATAAGTCTGTGTCCCTATTACTTGCCCAGAGAGTTTGGACACGTCATTGTTGTTATTGTTTACATCACTCCTCGGGCGGATGTGGAGATAGCAAGTGACATCATCCATTCCGCAGTTGCTAAACTACAAACGCAGCACCCTGAGGCACTTGTGCTAATCGCTGGAGACTCCAACCATGTGACGCTGGACCTGCCTTCTCCCAGTATGTGGATTGTAACACCCGGGGAAATAGGACTATTGATCTACTGTATGCAAACTTTAAAGACACATACAGTGCCACCCCACTGCCTGCACTTGGGAAAGCAGATCATAACCTGGTTCTACTTCAGCCTCACTACAAACCAAGAGTGAGGGAGCTACCTACAACCACACACTCATTCAGGAAGTGGTCCCCTGAGGCAGAGCAGGCTCTGAGAGACTGCTTTGGAACTACGGACTGGGATATCCTGCAGGGATCTTATAGTGAGAACATTGAGGAGGCTGATGACTGCACTACTGACTACATCAACTTCTGTATGGACATTGTAGTTCCAGTAAGAACAGTATGCTGCTATGCTAACAACAAGCCATGGATTACAAGTGACATCAAGGGCCTTTTGAACCAGAAGAAAAAGGCTTTTAAAGGTGGTGATCAGCATGAGCTTAAGCGTGTGCAGAAGGAATTTCGAGTCCAGCTCAGGGCGGCGAAGGAGCAGTACCGGAGAAAGCTGGAGCAGAAGTTGCAGAATAACAACATGAAGGAAGTGTGGGATGGGATGAAGATCATCACTAGCTGCAGCTCGAATCAGGGTGCCACCATCGAGAGAGATGTGGAGAGAGAAAACCAGATGAACAACTTTAACAGGTTTGACCACCCTAACCCACTCTCACCTCGGAGTACTGCACCATCCATCCATCCTTCTGTTGATACCAGCATAGGAGAGAGTTTACCCCAACCCACAATGACATCAGCCCAGGTAAGCAGAGAGCTGAGGAGACTTTGTGCCAGCAAAGCAGCAGGTCCAGATGGAGTTATCGCCACGGCTGCTGAAGGCCTGTGCATTGGAGCTGGGGAGTCCTCTACAGCGCATCTTCAACCTGAGCCTGGAACAGGGGAGAGTCCCGAGGCTTTGGAAAACATCTTGCATCACCCCAGTCCAAAAAGGTATCACATCCTAGTGAGCTGAATGACTTCCGGCTTGTCGCTTTGACGTTGCATGTGATGAAGACCATGGAGCGGCTGCTGCTTCACCACTTGAGGCCACAGGTCCATCACACCCTTGACCCTCTGCAGTTCGCATACCAGGAGAAGGTGGGAGCAGAGGATGCCATCATCTTCATGCTACACCGATCCCTCTCCCACTTGGACAGAGGCAGTAGTGCTATAAGAATTATGTTTTTGGACTTCTCTAGCGCCTTCAACACCATCCAACCTCTGCTCCTTAGGGACAAGCTGACAGAGATGGAAGTAGATTCATACCTGGTAGCATGGATCGTGGACTATCTTAAAGACAGACCTCAGTATGTGCATCTTGGGAACTGCTGGTCTGACATTGTGGTCAGCAACACAGGAGCGCCGCAGGGGACTGTACTTTCTCCGGTCCTGTTCAGCCTATATACATCGGACTTCCAATACAACTCGGAGTCCTGTCACGTTCAAAAGTTCACTGCTATCGTGGGCTGCATCAGGAGTGGGTAGGAGGAGGAGTATAGGAACCTAATCAAGGACATTGTTAATTGGTGCGACTAAAACCACCTACACCTGATGCTGGTGGTGGATTTTAGGAGGACCAGGCCCCTCATGGACCCCGTGATCATCAGAGGTGACTGTGTGCAGAGGGTGCAGACCTATAGATACCTGGGAGTGCAGCTGGATGATAAATTGGACTGGACTGCCAATACTGATGCTCTGTGTAAGAAAGGACAGAGCTGACTATACATCCTTAGAAGGCTAGCGTCCTTCAACATCTGCAATAAGACTCTACAAATGTTCTATCTGGCGGTTGCGGCGAGCGCCCTCTTCTATGCGATGGTGTGCTGGGGAGGCAACATAAAGAAGAGGGAAGCCTCACTCCTGGACAAACTGGTGAGGAAGGCAGGCTCTATTGTAGGCATGGAGCTGGACAGTTTGACATCTGTGGCAGAGCGACAGGCGCTGACCAGGCTCCTGTCAATCATGGAGAATCCACTGCATCCACTAAACAGTGTCATCTCCAGACAGAGGAGCAGCTTCAGCGACAGACTGCTGTCACTTTCCTGCTCCACTGACAGACGGAGGAGATCGTTCCTCCCCCACACTATGCGACTCTTCAATACCACCCCGGGGGATAAACGTTAACATTATTCAAAGTTATTGACTGTCTGTATACCTGCATTGTTATCACTCTTTAATTTAATATTTTCTTTATCAGTATGATGCTGCTGGAGTATGTGAATTTCCTCTTGGGATTAATAAAGTATCTATCTATCTAGGTCTCTGTTACCAAACTGCACACAGATTACTCTTTTCTGTTTGCCTGTGCAATTGCGCCCTGCAAAGGACCCAATATGTTTGCTTCTTGCTTCACACTCAGTACTGCTGAAATAATAATAATAATGAACGTATTTTTACTTCAAGTATTACATTAGGTTACTCATTACTGTAAAAAGTAATCAGAATGTATAATGCACCTTACCTTTAACCTGTCACTGTACTGCTCTTGAGATTGTGTTGCTTTGCACTGTACGCTCAACTTATCAACATAAACATGATTTTTAAATTACTGAGACAAATTATTTCAGATGGGAGAAGGACAAATGTGATTGCCTGAACATTTGCCTCTGGAAATGTATGTTGTGGACACTTATACCTGTGCCTGCTGAAAACATGCAAGAAGTAAATGCATGCACAGGCCGAAAGAGTGCAACAGACATGTGCAGACTACAAAATCTTTAATAGCAACCAGGAAACTAGGATGAGAGTTTACATTGCTACATAAATGGGTTTTATGCAGAGAAATCTATCTCTGTTAACCCGGTTTTTCAGAGGCTGATAACCCGATATCTCTTATCATAATTAAGGTTCACATGGCATTTTAGAAATCAAGTTTCTGTGAATAACAGGATTATTGAGATGCATGTAAACACGCCTTCTGGCTTGACTGAGAAGACTACAGGCAAGGGAATAGCTTTTGATTTTAATTTACAGTTTTTTGTTGTAATCTATAAACAGCCAAAGACCACCATCTTTCTTTCATACAAAGAAAAACCTGGTGCCCAGTGGTCTGCTGGGTTGGGTAGTAAACACATTATTACAGATTTTCTCGATTGCTCACACACTATTACCAAAGTTATTGACTAAAAATCCCAAACCATACCGGCAGCTACCAAAATACAAACTCATTTCCCGAAGCTATAAATACTATTCCCCTACTTTGACACATAATTCAGATTACTTTCACTTTTTGTGCAAAATCTACACACAAATCTACACACTTTACTGTGTGCTCATTTAAAAAAGCACTGGCTTCAATATCATTAACTCACATTAACACAATTCCCAGGATGCAAAAACTACAATTCAAAATTGTTCCACACCAGTCACAGCCTTAGGATAGACAGATAAAAGGGCCAAGGGTCAGTTAACTTGTTTTAGAACAATGGATCAACCACCAGAGAAAGAAAGTGATAGGAAGAGGACATAGCAGGGGAGGTGGAAGAGGGCAAGGAGAAATAAAAGCAAGAGCAAGGAGACAAATAGCTTCAAATGAGATTTGTGCCACTCTTATTGACCTTGTCCTTGTGTATGGTATGTCAATGGCAGAAGACGGTCAAAGAACGCAATCAAACCTGAGCCTCTTCACAGTAAGCGTCTATAATACAAACCTTCAGAGGAGAAAATAGGCATGTCATTTACATACTGCTCTCTACTGTAATTGTGGAGTACTTTAAACTGTTACTCTCTTGGACTGTATGCTGTCTGAAATGCATTGAGTATGGTTTAACAGTTAATACTGTATACTGTAATACTGTATATTTTGTTTCCAGAGCTGGGAGACACCCATCTGGTGGAGACAGAAGAGCCCTGTTTTCTGAAGAGCAAGAGAGGGTGATGATCAATACAGTTATAGCCAACAGCATTATTTACTTATGGGAGATACAACAGAGCATTATTGAAATTTTTCAAGGGATTACGTATTGAAGTCAGCATTTCCACAATTGACAACATTCTTCAAAAGAACAGGTTGATGATGAAGCAGGCCTATCATGTTCCTTTCGAAAGGAACTGCGATGGAGTTACAGTTTTGTTATGATTGGTTACACACAAAAACTAAAATTAACACACAGTGAAACCAGACACTCAAGGAGCATAACCGCAGTATAGATCTGCATATTATAGGAAATCAATCTCACACAACACAAAAATAAAGAGTTGGAGAATTGTTCCCAATTGTCCCCATATAATGTTTGGCGATCTTGAGAAAATTGCAGATGAACAGTTGATAATACAGGACAGTTAAAGTTGAGTATATATAGAAAATGGCGACCGGAAGGAAATAATGATGGAAATGATGTCACAACTGTGCGGCCGGAAGTTACGTCATCATGAGACAACCAGAAGTGACATCATCTAGGACAAGTGATGTAGGCGGAAGCGTCATCATCTGGTAGGGTCGGAAGTGACATCATCAGGGAGCATCCGTAAGTGATGTCATCTTCAAGTTTCAGAGTCGGAAATGATGTAACGGAAGAGGAGCCATTTTGGGAATCCAGGACTGTCAGTGAGTGAATTTGTTTATTGTTTTTCTTTGTTAATTCTGGTGGAAAAATGAGAGAGGCATTAATACTCAATATTATCCTTTTGTCTCACGATCTTTCACTCACCTCAGAGCTTGTTGGCTGCCTCCTAGTTGCACATGTGTGACAACATCTATAGGCACATTCCTCACACTTTTTGCAAAACACTGCGCACAATATTTTGCAGAACACTTAACATGCTTTTCTACATTAGACCCATAAATCTAAGATGATGTCACTTCTTTGTCATTTCTAGGCACAACCCTCCAAAATACCACACTCATTAACCAACTGATTTGAAATGACAATCAGGTGTGAAGCACTATAAAAAGGCGACAGGTGAGTTTACCTGTCTTCAACCAAAATGGTAGCCAACATTACAGTGAGAGGAAGAAGGAGAGTGAGAATGAGAGTGGGAGCCCACGGAGGAAGAGGGGTAGGTAGAGGAAGAGGGCGAGGTGAACGTCGACCTTAAGGAAGATGTGAACAGAGAAGATGATGACCAAATTTATTGAATGAGATTAGAGCAACATTAGTTGACCATGTGGTAAACCATGGTTTGACTTTGAGAGAAGCTGGACAGTGCATTAGGCCTAAATTTTCTCTACAATTTCTCTAGAATGGCAACTACATATACTACATCACTATTTTTTGGCAACTGACATGTATTTTGATTGATCTTCATAGGATGGACGGTTGAGTAAATCAATGAAGAAGGAGATACATATTCTCAACAGAACAAGAAAGAACAAGAAATAAACATGGTTTTGGCCAATAATGCTATATGCCTCTGAGAAATTCAAGCACATGTCCTCAATGACAACATAGTTTTCAACAACATTCATCAGGTCTCTTTATCAACCTTGGGGAAAATCCTTAAAAAACATCAGTTACAGATGAAACAGTTATAGAGAGTGCCATTTGAAAGGAATTCTGAGAGTGTAAAAGAACTGTGGCATGAATATGTGGAGCTAAGTACTGGACATTTCAGTACTATGCACTACACGCAGTAGTAGGGATGTACTGAACCACACACTTTTGTCTTTATATAGAAAATAATGCAAATGGATGCTGATGCAATGCCACATGAATTTATAGTCACAGATGAAGCAGGGTCCAACCTCACAAAAATAAGAAAAAGAAGGAGAAACATCATTGGCTACAGAGCAATTGAGAACGTCCAGGGCCATCATGATGGAAATGTCACAATGTGTGTTGCCATCACACAGAAAGTTCTCTACCACCATGCCAACATGGGTCGTTACAATATAGCTCACATACTTGCATTTTTGGATGGAATACAGAAACCTGTTACAGCAGAAGACAAATGGAGGCAGAGCAGATTTGATACATTGTCATCTGATGTCCTGTGGTCCAGAACTGGTTTCATTAGCATCCACAATTTTTACTGCAACACCTCCCACCATTCAGAGCTGTATTGTAACAACCCATGGTGGCATGGCGGTAGAGAACTTTCTGTGTGATGGCAACACACATTGTGATGTTTCCATCACGATGGCCCTGGACTTTCTCAGTTGCTCTGTGGCCAAAGATGTTTCTCCTTTTTCTTACTTTTGTGAGTTGCAGTATGTATTATAGTACTGTACAGCACTATATAGTGTATTTATTGGTCTCCTTTTTTGTGTACTCTATCAGTGTGTTTCAGAGTAGTCATTTACTGTAGTGTGTCTCATCTTTCGTAGAGAATCTTTGAAATAAAAGCAAGACACACCCCTCATGAGCTCATCTTTGTTGATGAAGCTGGCTTCAACCTCATTAAAAGGAGGAATGGATATCCCTTGCCCGCAAGGGGGGAATGTGACAATGTGTGCCAACATCAGCAACCAAGGAGTCTTTCACTGACATGCCATCCTTGGTCCATACAACACCATGCTTCTGCTGGCTTTCCTCAATCGTCTCCGAGATCATTTATGTCATCTCAACCAGAGGGAGCCAGCACCACCAGAGCAGCCATGTATTGCTGTAGTTTGAGACAATGTCAGTTTCCACCAGGCTGTTCTGGTTTGTTACTGGTTCAGTAACAACCCTAGCATCATTCTGTCTGCATATTCTAAACCCCTATAGAAAATATTTTCAGCATGCCGGTGGAAGGCCTACAACGAAGACCCCTACATTCATGTTCACCTCCTCCAAGCCATGGAGGAAGTTTGTTTGCACATCACAGTTGAGGGTTGCCAGGGATGGATAAGGTAGGCAAGGGTTTTTTCCCCCCAACTGCCTGGTCAGGGCTCATATTGCATGAAATCTCGATGAGACTCTCTGGCCTGACCCTGACCACAGAAGGGATGCTGTGGCTGAATAGAATATTCTTTTTCTTTCCAATTTTTTACGCACTGTGTTTTATATTAAAGGATTGGGTTTTTTTAATGACTACATATTTTGTTTATATAAAGCTCATTATGTAAAGAGGTAGTTGGAGGGCATAAGTAATATTACTCATTGCAGTAACAGGTTTTTACAGTAGTGTTTGGAATTGATCTCAGCATGGTGTAAGGCTATGTTATAGCCTTGTTTTTGTGATGTCTGAAGGCAAAGCTTGGTTTTGATATAAGTTTACATGGTTTTTAGTGGAGAGTTCTGTTTCTGGAAGTTTGATGTTGGGGGAGTTGAGTGTGCAGTTATAAAATTGTGTTTGGGAAATTGGCCTTATTTTCAAGAAATGTCTTTAAGCAATGGAAAAAAAGGAAAGATTTTTCCTTAATGTAATCCTCCATGCCGTGACTTTAAGGTTTAGACAGAGTGTAAATCTTTTTCTTAGATTTAGGTGTGCCTAGCACAAGGTCTATATGCTTTAGTCATAATCCACAGAGAAACATCCCATGAAATGAAATACCACTTGTTCACGATAATGCGTAACTCGAATCATAGTAAAATCCTTCTACTATGATTTCAGTGTCACTGAATCCCAAGTTACTTTAGGATTATGTTTTCTTAGCCATGGGGACCCTAAAATTAACTAGGATATTAAAACAATGAGTAACAATAAAGGAAACTTTTTCAAAATACTCTGTTTGTAAGGGTATCAATGATGTCAGACATTGATACAGTCCATTCAAAACTGGACTACCATCAATTGAGGGAACCTGTGGTTTGTATTTTGATTAAATCTTACCTTTTCCTAATTGACTTTCCAGTCTGGAGCTAATAAAATTCTCATTGGCCACAGATTTAATCATTACTGGAATCATCACACAATTACTCAATACTGACCCACCCCGCTTAGCTCAACATGGGCTGGGCATTCCAGTTTTCCTACAGATGTTGGGACATTAAGCCAGTGTCACAATAAAAGCACATTTTCTCTGTAAGCACCTCTTTCTTTATTTAAGGCTTATATTCGTTTCACAATTTCACAGGTTCAGAGGTTAAAGGTAAGGTTTTTAAGACACTGGTAAGTCCAGCAATGATGTAAGGAGCTGAGACATGGACGGTTAAGAGAGTGCAGGAGAAGAAGTTCGATGTGGCAGAAATGAGATTGCTGAGATGGATTAGCAGAGTTACAAAAAACGACAGAAGGAATGAGACAATTAGAGGTACAAAAAAGGTGAGGGAGATATCTAAGAAAGTACAGAAAAGTATGTTGAGGTGGTATGGACATGTGATGAGAAAAGAAAATGAATATGTGGGCAAAAGAGTGATGTACATAGGAAGTGAAAGCAAAGGAGGCCAAAGCGAGGGTGGATGGATAAACTGAAAGAAGATCTGAAGGAAAAGTGCTTGACAGGCAAGGAGGTGCAGGACCAAGCTGTATTGGTAAAGTTGAGCAAGCACATCGACTCCACACAGAAATGGGAAAATATAAAGAGGAAGAAGAAGAAGACAAAGAAGAACAGGTGGCTTTTGTCTCATTAAATTTAACTGAGACATTGTTGGCAAACCTGTACTCTAAATTTTGATAGATTAATTACTTAACATAAAGTATTTCTTAAATAAAAAAATTCTCCCCAACCCATACCAGAAACAATTATTTTAAATGAGACAATATAAGAGCTAACGGACTTATTCATCTGTTTAAAGGTAAAGAACTGATTTATTCAGGCTGGTCAAAGATAATTTGAAGTTCTTTTAAAAAATAGTTAACAACCTGGGGGATTCACATCATACAGGGTGAAGGCCCACTCCAGGACCTTATCATCAAGTAATGATATTATGAAGGAATTCTTGTCCTATCAGTGGCATACATTTAAGGCTGCTGGTCAAACATCAGCCTGCACTGGTTAGGACACCCCCTACATTTTTTCTGAACAGGGCAGAGTTATTAAAGGTTCCCTGGAGCAGTCACTAAGTGGTGAAATTGTTAAGGAATTTAAAGGCTGCTGTATGTGGCTAAATTTAACTGAACTTGCTGGAAGGAAGCCATTAAATTGCTGACCTGTTTTTTCAGCTATTTAACATCTTTTAGCACTTCTTTGATCTCCCCAAACACCCTCTTCATCTCAGTGTCACTCATTTTTAAATGTTTTAAGCTTATGTACTGCCAGAGCTAGAAAACAGCAGGCCACTATAGCAAGGAAGAAAGCAGAACTAGGAGATGGAAGAAAAAAATGTTGTCAGCAAAAACCATTGCGGTCAACTTGTAGGAGGCTGCTTAAAAATAATCAAAATAGCAGCAACCATGATAAGAAATTAGATACTAATTTTTGCCCCGAAAATAGAAACAAAACAATGTTAAAATTAATCACATCACAATGAATGTGAAGGTACAAAATATATCCAAAATGCAATATTTACTGTCTAGAACCTCAGAATCATTACACCTGTTCATCTGTCCTAGAAAAATGACCTGAAATAAGGGACATCGTAAGAGAAAGGCGTGAAGAAAAATGATCTATGAGTTCAAAAACATACTTGAATAAGAGCATAGTCTTGCACGTTAGACTAAATTAGAAGGTGAAATATCTAGGAGTTTTAGTTAAAGGTATAATCATTCGAATTTTATTTCTACAGTATGATGGAAAGCACCAAGAAATATGCTAAAATTAGTCATCACTTTATCTCACTTTAGCTCTTTTATATTCTTAAGATTATCCCTGTATATATATTATATATTAACTGATACTTTTTGAAGAAAAAGTTGAATACAATTTTAAGTTCATTCATTTGGGACATAAAAAGGCCATTTGTTCAAAGGAAAACATTGTAAAGATTTAAAATGGAGAGAGTTATGGCACTACCTACTGTAACTTCCAGTTTTATTACTGAGTCATAAATAACTTGTACTATAAAAGGAGGCAGAAGTTAATGAAGATAATAAAATATATGTGCTTGGTTAGCCATAGAAAGGAAATTTTGTTCAATTTATGTTTGTTTTGCTCAGTTCTCAAGTTGCTATTAATGTTTTCCCAATATACTAGCAATCTAGTGGTTCCTGATTTGTTCAAAGTGTGGTGCCCGTGTAGGCAAGACTTGAACGTCTTAGTGTTATAAATTGAGTGCACGCTAGTAATGAAAAGGGTGTGAGTCCTCCTAAAAGACATACACACCTAGTCCACGGCCTCATCTCAGGTAGTCTGACCTCCCTACTTCACAGGCAGGCTTCAGCCTATACTCAGGCCCAAAACGAGAATCTGGCTTTCAAAGTTCTAAACAATCTCTTTAATGTCCCAAGATAACAAACTCCCTAAGAAGACAAAACTCTTGTAAGGAGAAAAATTATGGATGATTTATTGGGAGAGGCAATTCAGAGAGAGAGAGAGAGACCCCATTCCAGGTAGATTGGACATACAATGGATGTAAAAAAATGGGCTAAATACAACATGCAAAACCGAACACAAGTAATCTTCTTCACAGAACTAGATGGCCAATTTATCATGGCCAGCTCAGAAATCTAATACAACAGTACAAACTACCAAGGAAAATGCAAGAATAGATTATATCACTCACTAAATACAGAATTATAACATATGATGATACCGATTTGTTTAAATTCCTGGAGACCTCGGCTCGGATACAAATGATACACAAAAAATTTCCTTTCTAGGGAAAAATACTGTAAAATGTTTGGACAGGAATCATAAAAAATTTGTTGAATTACTAAAATTAGTGATGATCAAACCCCACTGAATACGTTTCTTTGAATTCAGCAAAATTGCAGGTCTATTTGTGAACTTTGTCAAACCTGTTGAAATGCACTGAAGTCAATGAAGGCAAAACTGAACAAGTTTTGAATGGATTTTAATGGTGCAATAGCCTTTTAGGAGATCATTTTCATTTCCATCAAACGATGTGGCATTCTTTTGTTCCTAACACATTACCCAGTCCATATCAGTAGAGATAGCCAGCAGGATTTTTTTTCCATTGAGATCTGATGTATTTTCAAAGTGTTCCTTTAATTTTTTTGATCAGTTTATAACTACTGTACATAATACAATACTTCTTTTCCATTATGGTCCCTCTGGATTGATGGTCCATGAGTATGTTTATGATAAACCTTTAAAGATCCAAACATAAGTCTGATTCATTATGCTATAAACTTTCTTTAAGCCCAAATATTAAACCATATATCAAATTTATTTTGGAAAAAATCTTGGTATTGCATTATTCATTTTAAATTTACACAGTATGCCTTTCTCTGTTGTAAGGTGTTTTTTCATTTGAAAATCATCCATTTATTAGTATTATTACTAAGGATTTAGCTGCATGATCTTGTAGGGTCACTTGCTTTGGAAATTTGCCTGTGATCAAAATATTATTCTCTCTCAATTTTAAATTGCAGTATACTTTTAATCACACTAACAGGAATTGGTGCAAGTAGAGCTGCAGGATAGTCTGAAATTAGGCATGGAAAGGTTAAACTTAATTTATCCCTGTGGATGTTTAAATCAAATCAGTGGATTTTTTTTCCTTTTCAAATAAAATGCAGCTACCCCATTCATTAACTGCTCTGTAGGGAACTTGATAGAGGAGATTAGAAAATGTGTCAAATCTTTGGTTGGACTTTCATTATTGCAACCGCTACACTAAGTCTCATTGAGAAAAAAAAAGGTCAATTTGTTTTTTTTATTATACAGGTTAAAGGGTAATCATTTGAAACACAAAATGGCATTAGTTATTTGATAATTGTATTTCCATGTATTTAGTTATTTTTACTAACACTATCTGTTATGCTGCAATTATTAAAAAACACATTTTGGATTCTGTGTATAGGAAACATTAATAATTCTGTGCTGTTTCATCAAATCTGCAGCCTGAATGAATGAATAATTCAGCAGGTTCATATAAACACAACAGCATATAATATGCACACAGTGCTGTGTTTCAGACATGACAATACAAACATGTTTTCGAAAAATTTAAAGACCTTACAATGGTATTATATAAGAACACATTTATTTTTCTTGTGTGATCAAACTTTGATTCATAAAATGAAAAAGGAATACAGTAAAAGGAAGCCAACAATAATAACTGCTTTTTGAGCTATCTAAAAACAAACGCCCACCCACCTAATTCCACCTGAGATGGCTCATTAAACAGAAACACTGTAAGAGAGAAAAAAAAGAGTTGATGGGCAAACTGTCACACACACACACGCACACACACACCACACAGGAGTGCAAGGTGAAGTTAGGCAAAAAAAAATAATGAGGAAAGGTGGACTGTCTCATGGAGCAAGCCCAACCTAGTCTCATGGGGCCAGACGTGACTCTCAAAGAAGATTACACATCTGGAGACAACACAGAGTGTGCAGTGAATAGCGGCGAGATCCTACGCTGCAAAGGCTGCATTCACAGGGCTTCTTCCTAAAACACTCACCCCCAATTTCTTCAGTCTGTGCATTTTAAACTGCCGCTGGGATTTCAGGGTGAGAGCAAAAGATATTGAACAAAAGACTTGATGCAAAGAGAAAATAAAAAGTTAAAATTGCAGTTATCCATTCAGGAGCTCATTAGTACAAGGTAACTGAAGCTTAATAATTCATTTGCACATTGTAATGAGCAATGCTACAAAGAAGACAGACAGACAGGAAGACAAACCTAGACCACCGAAGCCACTGGGCTCCACATGTGTGAGACATGCCTATGTCTGCTATAGCTTTCTGTCATTTTGACTATTGCATCACTAAAAGACATAACAACAGCAATTCGAGTTTAGATAAGCATTGTGGTATATGGATATACGTGTTAAAATGCCACGACTATTTTGTCATGGTATGTTTGCATTTTCAATTAGACAGTAATTATAACTTACTTTAGTTTCTCATTTGTAGGTGCAGCCAGAATGTGGATGTTGAGCAGCCCCATATGTGCATCTACTGGTGTTATCAGGCAGATTGGTTGACTCGGGTGTTTTGAGTACTGAAATCTGCACCTCCTGTGGCTATATTTTATCAGCTGTCATAAAGAGAGGAGCTGTTTTATTGTATGATGAAGTCGGGAGTGGCAGAGAAGTACGTAAGAGTTGTACAGGATATGTACGAGGGAAGTGTGAGGTCCGCGGTAGAAGTGACAGATGCATTCAAGGTGGAGGTGGGATTACATCAGAGATTGGCTCTGAGTCCTTTCTTATTTGCAATGGTGACAGACGAGATTAGACAGGAGTCCCCGTGGACTATGATGTTTGCTGATGACATTGGGATCTGTAGTGATAGTAGGGAGCAGGTTGAGGAGACCCTGGAGTGGTGGAGATATGCTCTAGAGAGGAGAGGAATGAAGGTCAGTAGGAACAAGATAAAATACATGTGTGTAAATGAGAGCGGAGGTCAGTGGAATGGTGAGGATGCAGGGAGTAGAGTTGGTGAAGGTGGATGAGTTTAAATACTTAGGATCAACAGTACAGAGTAATGGGGATTGTGGAAGAGAGGTGATAAACAGAGTGCAGGCAGGGTGGAATGGGTAGAGGAGAGTGTCAGGAGTAATTTGTGACAGATGGGTATCAGCAAGAGAGAAAGGGAACGTCTACAGGACGGTAGTGAGACCAGCTATGTTATATGGGTTGGAAACGGTGGTACTGACCAGAAAGCAGGAGACAGAGCTGGAGGTGGCAGAGTTAAAGATGCTAAGATTTGCACTTTGTGTTACGAAGATAGACAGGATTAGAAATGAGTACATTAGAGGGTCAGCTCAGGTTGGATGGTTAGGCGACAAAGTCATAGAGGCGAGATTGCGTTGGATTGGACATGTGCAGAGGAGAGATGCTGGGTATATTGAGAAAAGGATGTTAAAGGTAGACCTGCCAGTCAAGAGGAAAAGAGGAAGGCCTAAGAGAAGGTTATGGATGTGGTGAGAGAGGACATGCAGGTGGTGAGTGTGACGGAGCAAGATGTAGAGGAGAGGAAAATATGGAAAAAGAATATCTACTGTTGTGACCCCCAACGGGAACAGTTGAAAGAAGAAGATAACAACTCTTCTTTTGACGGAGTGCGACACACTATTTACTTCAAATGTAAATTCTGCAGTTCCTATTTTCATGAGCATAGCTGACAGCTCTTTCATGCTTACATCGACTCATACACTATTGTCATAACAGTGATCATAAGAGAGCGCACGCACAGTACCTGTGACAATGTATCATTCGTGTTTACCGTTTGTCAATTGATGTCATCAAATGCTAATGTATAATCTGATGCTACAGAAAAGATTTTACTTGCATCAGGTTATGTTTATTTTTAAATCAGGCTGTTCATTTTTAAAACATTGAATGTCTCATCTGCACATGTGTCACACATTTACATGGTTTTTTTTTTATTTTTCAAATGTGGACGGTTCATTGTATACAGAAGCTTGCTGTCTGTCAGACCAGATTAACAAGAGCACCTCTGATCTTTGCAGTTCAAAATCACTGCCCCTATTTTGAGCGCTGCCTTCATGAGGCATTGGATTGGTTTAGAAATGTGACACTCAAAACTCACTCATGGTTTTCTCCAGACATATTTATGGTATGTCTAGTTTCAGCAAGACCACACCTAACCAGCACTTTAATAACTGAATAACATGAAACCAGTTGTGGATAGTAGAGTCAAAAGAGTTGTCGACCTGACATGTAGAAAGTTCAAGAAGCGTAAGAATGTAAAGTGAAGACTTCTAGACTGCAGGACAGACAAGGGCAGGAGATTTTCAGCGAAAGGCCTCCGATTGGAAATAAAAAGTGAATGAGAGGAAAGAGAAGAAAGTTGAGGGGACAAAGGAGTGGGAAAAGAATGTATCATAAAAAGGGATTCAGCCACATAGGGCCAGAGAGCTGGAAGACATTCCCAGAACATGTGAAGGAATTTACCAGGGACTTTAAGAGGACAAAGATGACGTAAGGGATCTCATTCTAGTGCCATTAGATAATGTCTTCCTGGTGTAGGGTACAGTCAAAGAATGAGCACACATTTTTTTTCAGATATTGTGCCTAAAACATTTGCAAAATGTGTCTCAATGTTTCTTAGAGATAAAAAACATAGAAGGAAAAAGGAAAAAAAAATATAACACCAATAGTCCAGTTAATCATGTTTTTGAAAAAAAAGCCTCTAGAATAATGAAATAATCACTTTCCAGCAGCCATCGGACAACTTTGAATATCACCTAGCTGCTAGGCATGTGTAACCTTGACAGGACTATGGGCCGGATTAGAAAGTAGAAAGATTACGCGGGCCGGAGTACTTCAGGATATATATGTATTTCTGAAAATCGAAAATGCAAGAAGGCCAAAAAAAAACAAATATTTATTAATATATTATTTACTAAAAACTCTTTATTAATGCGACGATTGAGATTGCATGGTGGTCACAAGCTTATCAATATTAGGAGATATTGTGGACGTGGAAACTCGCAACGTGTTTTCTAGGTGCTCATCAGTAATTCGCGTCCTGGTTTTGGATTTTACGAAGTTCATCCTTGAAAAAAGTTGCTCGCATTTATAGGTGCTGCCAAATAGAGTCATTCTTTTCTGAGCAAAAGCTGTGAGCTTTGGAAACTTGTCACGTGGAAAATAGTTTTTATAAAAGTCAAGTAATTCAATATCATTGAATTTTGATTTCAGGACAAGGTTCTCTTGTAGTTCAATTAATTCCATTTGCAATGAAAGTGGAGCTAGTTCGACATCAACATCAAATGGACAAGAGAAAATTTGCAAGTTTGCTTCTTGATTTTTAAAATCACGGAATCTAGTGTTGAATTCTCCACTCAATGAATTTAATTCATTCGCAAACGATTCACAATCAAAATCTTCATGGTTCGCAAGTGTGGGAAAATGATAAGTATTGCTTTCCTTTAATTGGCTTTCCCAGAGTCGAAGCTTATTTTGAAATGATTTTATGTGTCCATAAAGCTCATGAATCATTTGTCCCTGAGTTTGTAATTTAGCATTAAGTTCATTTAGATGTGTTGTTAGGTCGACAAGAAATGCAAGATCACACAGCCAGGGTTTGTTTTCTAGCTCAGGAATAGGTTTTCCTTTCATGTCCATGAAAAGAGATACCTCATTTCTCAAATCATAAAAACGTTTCAACATTTTTCCCTTGCTAAGCCAACGCACTTCACAATAAAATGTAAGATCTTCATGATCAGAAAGAACATCAGCCAGAAATTCTTGAAATTGGCGGTGATTTAGCGCCCTGGATTTAATGAAGTTTATACATGCAGTTATTGTGCCCATCACATGTGCAAATTTAACTGATTTTGCACATAAGTTTTGCTGGTGTATAATGCAATGCAATACCGACAAATCTTCGGTACTGATTTTGTTACTTGATAATTCGGTTTTTATTTGGGCAACAACTCCGATGTTTGGTCCAATCATCGATGGAGCTCCATCGGTGGATATTCCGCATAACTTTTCCCACTTTAAATCAAATACAGTAAAAACAGTTTTTACTTCCTGGAAAATGTCTTCACCCCTTGTTGTATTCTTCATTGGTTGGAGAGCAAGCAATTCTTCTGTACAATTGAAGCTAGCATCAACTCCGCGAATAAATATAGCCAATTGAGCGGTATCGTTGGAGTCTGTACTCTCATCAAGAGCAATGGAAAATGCTTCAAATTTTGATGCAATATTTTTAATGCTTAATTTTATGTCACTGGCCATTTCGTCGATTCGTCGGGTTATTGTCCAACGAGAAAGACTTATCTTTTCCATTTCATGGCTTTTCTCTGGACACAGAACATTCGTGACTGCAGTAAGGTATTCCTTGACAAACTCGCCTTCAGAATATGGTTTTGAGTGCTTCGCAGTTTTTTCGCTAACAATAAAACTTGCACGAACAATATTGTCAGCTACATCAGTATGTTTGCGGAATAACATCTGTTGTGCCGATACACATTTTTTCAAATTTTGTATCTTATCTGTTCTTAGTTTACCTTTGTAACTGTTGTAATTAGCGTGTTTTGTATTGTAGTGTCTTTTTAAATTGTATTCCTTTAAAACTGAAATACTTTCCAAGCATATCAAACAAAGAGGTTTTTCTTTCTGCATTATAAAAAAATAATCGTCAGTCCATTTCTCTTGAAATGTACGACTCTCAGCGTCCACTTTTCTCTTCTTTGTTGAAGCAATCTTAATTAGGGTTTGATCAAAAATTCACAAGTATTTGAAAGTATTGAAATGTAGGCCGATATAGCGTGAAACTTGAAACAACATGCAGATAGGTACAGCACTAGCAAAAACCATGAAAAGACTGCGCTATGCTACACACGACAGCAGAGCAGAGAGATGCAGCAGAGTCAACGACTACGTGACTACGAGCTCTTGTACACTTTAAACGTGCGACAGTTCCGGACGTGCCGTAAAAGAGGGGGAAGCACAATATAAAGTACAGTGGACCCTTGACTTACGAACTCAATTCGTTCGCGAGGGCTGGTTGTAACTCCAGTTGGTTGTAAGTCAAGACTATTTTTCCCATAAGAAATAATGGAAATACCCATAATGCGGTCCGAACCTCCCACTGCAACACTTACTTAACCTTTTCATAATAAAAAAAGGGTTGTATAATGTGCATAATTTACCAAAACACCAATAATTTTTCTAATGTACTAACCAAAAAGTAATGAAAAGTGCCTAGCCTACCAGAAACAACAATTTCATACTGTACTCACCATTTAATTTGACATCTTTGGGCTGCAGGAAGGGAGGAGGATGATAATGAAACTGAAGGCTTTTTAAAGGCTTTCTTTAACTTGCGCTCAGGCATTTGCAATCATTTCAATAGCTTCTTTTGCGTTAATTTTAATCTCCTCCTGCCTACAAGTTATTCTGACGAGAATTTTTCTCAGCATTTCCTTGCGATGATACAAGGAACTGTTTCTGAACTCTTCTGAGACCCCCCCCCCTCAATGGGAACGACATGCTGAAGTGCGTCCTGAAGCGCGATTGCCGGGACTGTGGAAGCTTGCTTGTCCATTGCCGGGCAGGGATATCACATGCATATCACCCATCGATATCTTTTCTGTTTGCTTTGGCTGAGAGACTCAGCACAGCTTTAAGCCGGCTGTTGCCGCAGCAACAGATAAACAGTCTTCCATACGGAGTTTGGACTTTGGCATGTCTTCTAGTTGGGGGAGGTCCCAAGAGAGTTTACAAACCTGACATTTTATTGAATGAGTGCCGCATTAATAGGAATGTTTCTGTTTGTTTACAATCGCGCAAGCGGATACACGTGACCGCATTCAGGTCGTAACGCAAGATGTTGGTCGTAAATCAAAATAAAAATTTTGGTCGTAAATCAAGTTGTTCGCATGTATAAAAATAAAATATAAAAATAAAATAATCCAACAATACCACAAGAACAAACAGGCATCACCAAGAGGGTTAACGGGCCAGATTCAATGATATTTGGAAAAGTCGTCGCGGGCCGTATAAAATCAGTACGCGGGCCGGATTTGGCCCGCGGGCCGTAGGTTGCACATGCCTAGCATTTCCTCTCATTTCTAACTGTAGAGTAATAATATCATTGCCTAATGATGTAATGTAAACTCTTCTGTTGTGATTTCTTTTGCTCCATGAAGTTTTGAGTCTTGTCTGAGGCAAAGTGTAGGATCTGTCAGAAGGTTGCTGTCACACTTCTGGAATTTTTGAGGTGTGCTCATATATAATGTGATACTGCTGTTGCCATCTCTGTCTTTCCACATGAAACTGTTACAATTTTGCAAAGGTTACTCCGCTGGCTGGGGTTCAGATCTTTGTCTTATGTGTTCTTTGTTCATTTTTGATTCTTTTGTTTGTATTCATTTTATTAATGTCTGTTTGGATTTTTATTAGTATTAGCATTTGTCTATATATCAATGATTTTGTAATGTGCCTTGTGTTTTGTGGAGTGTCACCCAAGAGTCGCGACCACCTGGCCATCTCCACCAGGGACTGCTCCTAGCCCTGTAAAGGAGAGGGTTTTCCACAGTTCCTGGCAGTTCATTGTGAATGTGCCCTGCAGTTGTGTCTTTTGCTGTGCTTTGTGATTTTCAGGATTTCTGATGTACTGCTCTGTTTTTCAACTTCACCATTGGATTACTGTATTGGAACTTGGCTGCTTTTGGAATTGCCTTTTTCAGACATTGTATGCCTTTTGTGCTCTTTGGAGCTCCACAGTGTAATAGTCTTTTTGTGAAATCTTCTTTTTTATAAGGATGCTGCGTTTGACCTTATATCTAGTCAGGGTGTGATGGAAAATCAACCCAATGGGCAATTTTGGAAGTGTTTTAACTCTTACATGTTTTGAGAACTATGGAATGTCATAACAAAAGTAATTTGCAATTTTCAAAGAAATTTGTCAAGAAAGTTACATTTTTATTGAGACATCTCAAATAGGGAGTGCTGAACACATTTGTAAAATTTCAAAATCCGTTAAAAAGGATTGGTGAATTTTTAGACTTGTCTATCTTTAAACAGAGAAACATTCTATGTGACTTCAATTGTCAATTAGTTTGCTGTTCTAAATTTACGTTGAGAGGGGTTACATCAGCTTGCTCTTTTTTTTAATTCATTTCACTGTCAATTCTGACTGCATATCTGTGAGCCACCAGGAGAGACACACACGTGACAGCAGTTTGTACAAAACAGTCACCACAGCTCACTTCTCTTGCTGCTTGAGGTAAGTTAACCATAAAAGAAAAAAGGAATAAGTCACTTATCTTGAACTGAATGTAAAGGGAAAAGAATTATGCAAGCAGAAGCATGTAAGTTTAGACTGAACAAATATGTACTTTGTGTTTATGTTACTCTAAAACAAATTCATGACAGTATTATCTGCACATCATAATGAGTCAATGTTTCTCAGAAACTTTACATTATTATTAGAACTCCAGACCTGCTGTCCAGCAAGGTCCGAATAATTTTGGCTTGAGATTTCCACAGAGAGTTTACCTTTCCCTTGGATGATTGAAGTACAATTAGTCATAGCCAATCCAAAACCAACAACTAACAATTGGACATCAATGAATGCCATTTTTATATGCCTTGAGTTGGACTCTGTTCTCTATGGCAGCTGTTCTGGCCACCACAAGCACATTTGAGCTCCTTTTCTAAGTATCTGATATTTTCCAAATTCTATTAAAAAGCATGTATTGAATATACTCTACTAGCATATTTAATTACATTCTAGCTGTTTTTGATGATGACTCCTTGTAAAAATATTTAGTAAACAAAAATGTGAACTGAAATAACTCAAAACTTTTAAATGGTCCAACTTTCAAAACACTTAAGTCCTTGAAAACACTTCAATGTATACATTTTCCAAAATGTTTAAATACGTTTAAATTTATATGGAATCCAGATCTTGCCAACATATGATATGAGGTATAGTCAAAATAAAACCAAACTTTGCTCTTTGCACAAAAAGACAGTTAACAATGCATAACAATCTCAGGTTCTCATCGACCTGCAGCACATGGTGCCAACCCCCAGTCCATTACTGGGCCCATTCTTGCACATAATGACCCAGTAGCCCAACACAAACAGTAAATCTTTGGGATATGTGAGGAAAACTGAAGTAGCCTGAAGAAAAAAACATTGATAGCCAAGGTGAACATGCAAACTCTAGATAGCAAACAAGTGAGGGCCTGCTTGAAACCCTGAGCTCAGTATCTATGAGGAAGCAGCCCTAATAATCTTAATCCTAAATCGCAATATTATAAGGTTTAATGATTATTTCCTCCATTAGGCAAGCAGAAAACAAGCTGGAAAGAAAGGGTTAACAGTTAAAACCAGAGTGGTCTATTTTTAATTTTTTCCTTATTTTCTAAAAAAGTACCTTTTAGTAGTTTCTTTAAGGTATTTCTTTGGTTTCCATTGTGTTAGTATATTTTCATGTTTGTTCCAAACTGACGCAGGCTTACCCAGGTGGTGAATGGACACTGTTTTCCAGAGATTTGATTGGATGTAATATAGGAGAGGGATTGAAAAAATCTCTAAGTGAATTAATTATTAGTTTTGTCTCTGGCAATGCTAGTTATTAATCAAAGCAATTGACAAGATGCTAACTCGGTATACTGTATATCAAATTAATGTAGCTTGAGCGAGGGATCTTTGTTTTACTTTCCAGCCTGTACACCAGAAATTTGAAGAGATCTATGCAATTTAAATGACATTCATAAATTGGCAAATGTCTACATTAACATTCCACCTCTTTCGGTTCAGTGTGGTGATAGACTTACTTTCACAAATAACTCAAACATGCTTATTGTAATAAACAAAATAAAACAATGCATTTATAACATAAGGATAATAGAAGATGGATATACGCAAGTGTTTATCTAGTTATAGCGTATATCTCTATCTACATATACATATACTGTACAGTACACCCCCAAAATTTGCGGGGGTTACTTTCCTAGAGCACCTGTGAATTGTGAAATACTGCGAATTTTGGATGTGGTTAAAAAAAATGCCTATTTTCATAGTTTAAACCCTAAATATGCCCCAAAACACTTTAATTTGATTTCAAACTCAGCTTAATACATTACCTAAAAATAAAGAATGTAAAGGTAAACCTGTATACTGTACTGCTATGTCTCCCGCAGTGCTAGAATGTAAAATACCAATGTTACCGCTATTTGTACTGTAGTTCATGCAATTCATTGCAGGAAGCCTTAGACAGTGCAGCTCATTTCGGGGCTTTAACCCTTAAACTTCCACATATTTGGGAGTTAATGCATCCCTGGATGCCAAATACTTTTTTGCTGCACTTTAAGTAAACGTTACAATTAACAAAGAAAAAGTGAAATTTTAATGGAACACTTTTTTTCAAGCAAAGAGCATCACAATTACTGCAACACTGATCATTTTACACACTGCTAATGAACTGTAAAAACTTTTAAAAAACTACTGGAACAATATGTGCAAAGTGCAACTGACGCCATTGACGAAACTCGGTAAATAAACTGAGCCAACTGCGCTTGAACTAGCTGCACGCGAGCACACGGAGATAATTGCTGACACTGGAAGTCTAGTCGAGTGCACCGGCTGAATCCCAGAGACAGTGAGGCTGCAGAACTGCAGGGTGTTACGCTTGGGTCACAGAAACACAGGAGATTGTAGAGACAGGAACGGTATTCAAACACTTCAAACAAACATGTCTGTTTCAGAAGTAAAATGAGCTCTGTATGCAGTTAGTTATCAATTAAACAATAGGCATACATCATAGGGGGGCACAACCCCCAACAGGAGCAGAGAATGTCTGGGGGAGGAGAGAGAAACAAAGCAATCAGCCAAAAAGGACAGGTGCTGTTCAGGCTTTTAAGTAAATGGAAAACACAAGAACACTCAGCTGGAGATGTATCACAGTCAATCAGCAGCAAGAAGAACTGAATAGCGCTAAGATTCTTCTCGACGTTGATTTATTTATTTTTATGGTGGAGATCCCTGGGATGCACCCAGCCTTTGCCCGACCCACAAGCACTCGTAAACAGAGACAAAAACAAAGCAAAACGGTAATCAAACAGCAAATAAAGAATGTAATGAAAGCAAATTAAATAAAACAAAAATACCACCCCTGTTCCCCTTACTGCGATTACACATTAAATACTGTACAACAAAGCACAAACAAAACACACACAGTAAATCATGAAAAGGTTCATGAAAAACGGCAACTGATGAACTATAATGATGAAAATAGATAGTCCAGAGATCCGCACGTTGAATGGGAATGTAAAGATAGTCCTACCGGTAGTTCCTGAAATGGTGAAGACGGGTTCAGGAGCGCTTCTTTCTTTGCAGAATGGCCATGAATCCACTTACAGTCTTCATGTACACAGGCAGACGGCAGACAATCCAGACGCATGAAATGATCCAGGATAAAATGAATAAGTACAGGTAACCCAACAGAAGGCAGACAGCCAGGAACTTGAAACTCAAATTACAAAAACTTTTTTTTTGCTTTTGGTCACCGGCCCCCTTTCTAAAAGCCACGCTGACATCCTTTGACCTCAACAGCCCCAGCACCCTCAGCAGAAGACCAATTAGATCCACTGCAGGGACTGCTGGGAGTTGCAGTTTCAAATTCTATTGGCTACTTTCACCATCCCAAGGTGCGTTTTCTCTACAGTTGCTTCCTGTTCTCTCTACAGTGCAGTACTGCCACAATAAAAGCCATAAAAGTTGCAGAGGATATTTGTGGTTTCCGCTAACAATTATTAGTTAGGTTCTAAGGAAAATGGCGAATGACTGAGGCTGCAAACTTCGCGGGGGTCTACTATATATATATATATATATATACTGTATATATATAGACATATAGACAAAGGACAGTAACCAACAACATCCAGCCTTCCATTTTCCAACTCGCTGAATCCGAACACAGGGTCACGGGGGTCTGCTGGAGCCAATCCCAGCCAACATAGGGCACAAGGCAGGAACCAATCCCGGGCAGGGTGCCAACCCACCGCAGGACACACACACACAGCACACACTAGGGCCAATTTAGAATCACCAATCCACCTAACCTGCATGTCTTTGGACTGTGGGAGGAAACCGGCGCGCCCGGAGGAATCCCACGCAGACACGGGGAGAACATGCAAACTCCATGCAGGGAGGACCCGGGAAGCGAACCCAGGTCTCCTTACTGCAAGGCAGCAGCGCTACCCTCTGCGCCACCGTGCTGCCCTGTAACCAACAACAACATTTTTTCTCTCCTGTATAAAAAACCACATAACATGAATTCTGATCTTTCAATTCATGTGGTTAAGACAGATAAGTTGTTTATCTTGTTAAGAAGCTACTGTTGCCTGCACAATGGCATTGGTTTACACACTGCTAGTTTACACTGGCATACGCCCCCCTCTCACCATTTTCTGTGTTTGTGTGGTTGCGAGTTACTGCTCTGCACCTTCTTACTAGATTTAGGAAGAAACTTTTAAGAGCTATAAGGTTATTACCTTTCAGTTGCTGTGACTCCAGTTTCATAATACTGTACATTTGCTGGCTTTGACCTATCTACTAAATTACAAATGATAGTAGTTATGGTCTGATGTACTGTAAGTAATCCTTTGTTTCTTTCCTGGTCAACCTTCTCTGTACATATGGAAAAATCTCTAGCACACTTTCTTTCTTTATTGAGGAGCTTGCCCTTTTTCACCTTGGATCGCACCTTCTGGTTATTAGTGATACTGCAGGTTCTCTTTGAGGTTTAAACACACAGTTTCGGTGTTCTTGTTGGTAGCAGAATCTTGTTTGCTGGGCCACTGGTGATCAATCAGCTACAGTTTTCAGCAAGATGAACTTATGGTCTTAAGTACTGTCTTCTGGGCACTTGTTATCTTAGCAAGGCTCAGACTGATTGTACCCCTCTTCCAACTCCTTTTACTGATGGTCGTTCATTTTTCCAGTTCAGCACAGGTTACTCTTTGGAGTAGAAAGAGCAGAAGGGAGTGTTCTCATCTTTGTTACATCCATACGTTATAAGCATTGGAGTTTCTTCTATAGAGCATAAATTATGGTCAGGTTGACAGCAGTGAACTGAGAGAGGAAGCAATGAGTTGGGGTGTACAAACAGTTATGTAAGTAGGCATGTAAATGAACATATTGAGAATGTAGTTTTACTTTTATATACAGTAGAAAGTTTCAAAAGGTTTAAGTATGAACTGCCCAGGAATGTAAGTGACTTGGCTCCCATAGATATACAAATAAAATGGATGATGATGTGCAGTCTGTAGCTCCACCTGCCAGGTTACCTTAGAAGTCAGCTTTAATTTTCATATTAGGAACTCATTTTATCTGATCTTATTTTCTGAGACCTCTTTTCCAGGTGAGTGTTGTGGTGGCAGATTCCAGTTCTTCTTTAGAGCGTCCCAGACATTCCCAAGCCAACAAAGAGATATTATCAATCTGGCATATCCTGGGTTAGCTGCAGTGACCTCCACCCAGTGTGATGTGCCCAGAGCAGGTCTACGGGGAGCAGTGAAATTCTCAGATCACCTCAATTGGTTCCTCTCGATCCAGAGAAGCAGAGACTCTACTCTGAGGCTCTCCCAAATATCTGAACTTGTCACCATATCACGAATTATCACACCAGCCATCCTGCGTGGAAACTTCATTTCTGTCAATTGTAAATGTAATCTTATTCTTTCAATGTATGATCTACAGATGAGGACAGGGAGGTAGATCTACCAGTAAAGTGAGAGTTTAATCTTTAGACTCAGCTCCTGCTTCACCATTACAGATCGGTACAGAGCCCACAGAATATCTGCCGCTGCTCTCATCCCCTTGTTGAGGATGTGAAGATGTCCATTAGAAACTTTCTTTCATTCCAGGTGCTTTATGATGTGGATCTTCTTCTTGATCTTATCTTTTTATAGAAAAGGTTTTGTTTCTCTTTTCTATGTGGAGAAATTTACGTTAATTTCATTCTTATATGCATTTACATATACCATGATTCTATTTATCTTTTGATTATCAATATGCATCTTGGCTTTTGTCTTTCTGAACATTTGGACTCACCTTTTTGGTTGTGATAAGAGTAAGGCTGGCTGTAAGTTATGTGGCTTAAGAGAGAAAGTGGTCTAGCTATTGACCAGGATGGAGGGACAAGCCTCATTTGTCATTTAGAACATTTTAGCTGCAGAATAAAAATATGTATTGTGATTCTTGAATGGAAAACATCATTTTTGAAGCTTCAACATCAGCTGCATCAGGGTCACGGGGGTCTGCTGGAGCCAATTCCAGCCAACACAGGACGCAAGGCAGGAACAAATCCCGGGCAGGGCACCAGCTCACCGCAGGGCACACACACACACACACACACACACCCACACACCAAGCTCACACTAGGGACAATTTAGGTTTGCCAATGCACCTAACCTGCATGTCTTTGGACTGTGGAAGGAAACCGGAGCACCCGAAGGAAACCCACACAGACACGGGGAGAACATGCAAACTCCACGCACGGAGGACCCGGGAAACGAACCTGGGTCTCCTTACTGCGAGGCAGCAGCTCTTCCACTGTGCTACCATGCCGCCCTCACACTTCTTGTGCTGTGATATATTTGCTAGTTCTTGCCAAAGCATGCCTTAGAAGAAGAGGTTGACTCACAACACCTACATCATAAGAATAATAAAAATAAAAGGATGTCATGGTCGATGAATTTGATGGTATACACCTGTTACTGTTTATACTTTCATCCAAATGTGTCCCACCTGTTTCTTTCTCACCAAACTCTACTATCATGCTACTTTGTTGATGCTTACTATATCTCTTAAAGAAAACCAACTGAGTCCTTCAGAACAGTTATCTCCTCCTCAAGTTGAGCAACTCTGACTTTCAGGTGCCAGAAGTAATACCATTTCTTTCAGATAAAGACCACCTGGAAACACATTTTTGGGAAGTATAACATAAACAAGGCTGAAATTGTATTAGCCTAATTTTTACAGTGTATCTAAGTGAAATGTTAAACACCATCTTAAAATAATACAAAGAAAAAAGTACCTGTTAAATGACTGATATGCTTCTCTGCCGCTATTTATGTCTTACATGTTTACTTTTATTGCTCATAGATGTTGATTTGTAGCTGATTAATTGTAAGTTCACCTAGTTAGTGCTCCCTAAAGTGATTTTTATAGTCTTGACCCAACTTAAGTGCCTTTACCACAATCACCCTGCTGTTCCCACTGCCAATGGCTTCTCTCGGTCACCATCAGTTGGATGGCCACAGTACAATTCAACTCATAAAAGCACTTAACCACAGAGTATTATAGATATTGATAAGCTTGGCTTTTGCACAGACTCAAAAAACAGCAAAGCTTTACTAAAGTAAAAAAAAAATGTATTAAAAAACAACTAAGTGTTACAAGTTCCATTATTGGCAGCCAACCTTCACGTTTTAGAGCAAATATTAAGTTAAAATAAAAGGGAGCCCAAGCAAATAAGCAACATACAAGTAACAAGTAATATAAGTGTGTGTAGCAAAGCGTAATATGTTATTTATAATTTCACTTTGTTTTAGTTTTGAACTTCCCCAAAATTAGTTGATCCCTGTAAATGGTTAATAGCATACTGACAATATAATCTGTTGTAGTACAGGCGTTAATTGGTGTTACACCTCACAACCTGCATGCACCACGTTTCTTGGCTGTGCTGCCTAAAGCACAGTGGACGCTGTGGGGGTAGGTTGTGGTTTCAGTTCTCCCTAAGCTTTTCCTCATTTTTATTTAATTTATTTTGTATTAATAATTTATAGTTTATTTAATAGGCATAGGGGAGAAGCCGCTTATGTGATGCCCTGTTCTTTTTTTTTCCTTTTGTTTTGGAAAGGTATGCTATATTTTCTAAATTTTTTTTTTGTTAAGAATATATAATTATAAAATTCGTATTCATTTTTGTATAAAGCTATGTGTATTGTAAATAGTTCTCTCTGGAAAATTTGAGTAATTTTTTTGTAAATAATTTTATATGCAATGTGTTTATTGTGTACATAAAGGGGGAAAAGCACTGTGGACGCTGTGGGGGCATAGGGGAGAAACCACTTATGTGACGCCCTGTTCTTTTTTTTCCTTTTGTTTTGGAAAGTTTCTTGGAGAGGAAAATAAAAGCTTCTGTTCTGACCCCACGCGCCTCTGACTTGACAATCATTTACACGACGCAGAGAAAGGCAGTGTCACACACGTGCGCTTAGGAGACTGTCAACAAGCCCAGAGGTGCAGATGAAGGGTTGGTTGATGGTATTGATGCCTCTCTCTCTAAAATTCCAGAAACAAAGAAGACAAATAATCACTCACCAACAACAGTTCACATTCCAGAAAATGGCTGTCCATCCACTACTTCATTTTCCCCATCACATCTGGCTTTTCTTGATGACATCACTTCCGGCTACCCATTGATGACATCAATTCCGGCTCCCAATGATGATGTCACTTCCGGTCCTCCTTCGATGATGTCACTTCGGGCTTCCGATGATGATGCCACATCCGGTCCTTCATTGATGACGTCACTTCCTCCTTGATCATTAGTAGCAGCCATGTCTTGTATAAAAGCAACCCTCAATCCTCTGTATTTTGTCAACTGTTTGAATTTTCTACATTTTGACCAAATTGCTAGCCACCACAGCAATATACGGGGCCAATCCCCAACTCTTTATATTTGTTCTTGTGACTTCTTATCACAGCAGATTACAGTCGTTTACACGTGCAGTCTACGAGCTGTATATCAGCAAAATAAAACGTCAATTGTAATCCCAAACCAAGGTTAGGTCAGCAGAGGTAATTTGTTCCTAAATTGTAAAGTCAGAGTATCTCAGGATGGTAAAGCCATCAGTCTGTTCACTCTTTGAGAAAGGAAATATGCCCTGTGGTCCTGCCTGATTCAAAGGAAACCAAACGTTGTGAGGACAGGCACACAGTAGTACACTATGCAGATAAGAATCTGTAGAGACCACTGTCATGTTAACACCTAAGTCAAGACCGCAATAGTCAAGAAAACGGCAGGCACAAAACAAGAAGGCAAAGAGGAGGAAGCAGAAGAGGGTTAATGGATTATCTGACACAGCACTCATGCAGAGATGAAGAAAAGAGCAGGATAAAGAGTATGTGTGCCGGATTTGGATGTCGATACCCTGCAGGGATACAGAAGAACAGAGACAGAGAGAGAAAGACAGATTGTTAATTATGCAGTATTTCATATTCAGGTTCAAATTTCTATATAGCAATGTGTACATACATTGCAAAATTACCAGTGTTAAATGAACTTTTACAGCATAATGTCAAAGTAACTCATCAAAGTGTGGGTATTGAAACAATGGATCTCTGTATACACTTAAAGTGGTAATTCGACATCGGCAGTTTTGCTGTTTGGTATGATGAGATTCTTACATATCCTCCACAGATTAATCACAGAAGATATAAGTACATAACAGACAATGAACAAAACACCATACATCAAGTGTAACATCAGGATGGCAGAAATAAGAAACATTTCATGCAATTGTCAGTATGAATGGCTGTTCAGCAGCTTTATGATTCAAAGATAAAAATGGTCACAATGTTATTGTTGTGAATCTTCATGACCTTGTATCATTTTCTAGAACAGAGGAGACAAAATGTGACCATGCAGCATGGCCAAGGTCGTTAGTAATACTGCATTATTTTCTATGGCAACATCTCTCTACATATAAAACAATGAACATTTGGTGTCCAGCGTCTGTCTGTAGCCAGGTGTAATACCATCTAGCATCCTACAAGAGGGCAGGAATGCTCGATGAACAAAAGAAACCAAAAGGAGAAAGAAAGAGGGATATAGGAAATAGCATAACACAGGTTCCTAAAATGGAAAAGACAAACGTACCATTTTACTGTGGTCCCATTTTACTAACTGATGTGTACCAGTAATATTCTAGGGCAACTATACCAACCTGTCTAGTGTTTTACAGCCAGTAAGGAAAATTAAAATAAAGAAAAAGAGGTAACATAAGGCAGAGAGGTGCTTGGTGTGGCCTCACATCTTCAAAGACTTTGGGCACGATTCTTGTGTGGTACTTGTCCATCTCCTCTGTTCCTCTTGCTTAACATGTACTGTTTCTATAAAGTGGCATCCATTCTGTGGGTGGAACCGCAAGAAGCAGTGCCACCCTGCCGTCAGTGACTTCCCTCTGACAATTGAAGTCAGTCAAAAAGAGACAGCTAGCAGTGAATCATTGAATGGTATAGAAGAAGGCTGTGCATTTCTGTTTTATCAGATTTTTGTATTCTTGCTTATTTCTTAGATTTGCCATTGGGTTAGTGTTTTGGATCACATTTACTTTGAATTGTCTTCTTAGGCATTTTTGTTGTATTTTTAATTGCAATAAATATCTTCCTTTATAAAGATTATTTGTGGAACGTGTCTCTTCAAGCCAAAGTTTGAAAGTTTTATCTCTTTTGTGAGGCATTTTTAAAGCCGGTTCCCAGTTTCTTGGGGGCCTGCTTAGGCTGAAGCCTACAGGTGGTAGTTGGGATGAGCTGGATTGGGTAGGCCTTTTTGAGAAGTTCTTGGCCTGATTTACAAATCTTTTGGAGGCCGCATACCCTTTGTGTTAGGTTTTTTACTCCATATTATGGTATTTCCAATACCTTTATCCTCAGATTACTGATTCTGATACTCCTGCATATTTCTTAGGAAAGGGGCCCTGACAGAAAATGTCCAGACCCTGGATGCAATGAAAAGCTCTTTGAATCCTAAGAAAACCAAAGCCAATTGATTAGAGACCATGATTAGGAAAACAGGGGTGTAGAGTGTGCTATAAATTTATTTGGGTTGCTCCATGCAGCGATTGTTAGGTCATCAGAAGAAATGTATAATCAATATCATATGAGACAGGGAACCAATGAAGTGTTTCAGAACAGGAGAAATGTGATGATGTGTGTTCATTTTGTTAATACAGTACATCAGCAGAGGAATTATAGACATGCTGCAGTTTTCTAGTATAACTACGTTATATATACCTACAGCGACTTGGAGAAAAATATTTTCTGCTTCTAGATTTGCTCTATTATTGTAGATTTTTGACATTAAACCTTTTCATGTCTTCAAACGAAATCTGATATTAGATAAAGGAGACTAGAGTGAATAAACATTTTTTTTACTTATTTCATTTATAATAACAAAAATAGTCAACATCAATTGTGATTTAAATCAAGTCAATTTGATTAAATACAGTAAAGAGTGATTATAGGCAGCCCTAGTCAATTAAAACCTAAATTTTTGGGACCCTCCCAATCAGAGTCAAGTTGCCAGAACAAGATTCAACAAGTACACAATGCCAGTGTGAAATTTCTGATGAAGTAAAAACAATTTTTTATATCTGTCAGTCTACAAGAGGTTTATATGAATTTCTAAGGCTGTAGAACTTCACAGAATCCCAAGCCCATATCTCAAAGTAGAAACACTTGGACCAGAAGTGAATCTTCTCAAATTTGGCTTACCTGACAAAATCACTGAAATGGAGTCATAAAATGTGCTACAAAACATTTAGAACACTGTAGGCTTCATTGCCTCAGAAAGGGTCAGCGTTCATGGCTACCCAATCAGATGAGGATACAAAAATGGGTTTAATTGTAGTGCAGAAAGACTAACACCCCTGCTAACCAAGAAGAACATAATTGCTTGTCTTACATTGGCCCAAGAATGGCCACCACAAATGTTCTATGAACAGATGAGATAAAAATTGAGCTAATTTCCATGACTTGGGTCTGATTATATCCAGGGTAAATCAAGCACAGCATAACACAGTAAGAACATAATGCCCACAGTCAAACGAGGTGACTAGTTGTGTGATGGCGTGGGGTTGCCTGATATCCTGGATGACTTGCCACAACTGAAGGAACCTTAAATTTGGGAGTAATTTATCTTTTACACAGTGCTAGCTGGTTCTGGATAAAAGTGATCATTTGATTACACAGTTGCTCTTTAACTACAATAATATTAGATTTTGGTTGAAAACATGTAAACATTCAGTAAGAAAAAAGTACAAAAAGTCTGAATGAGCTTAAGCCACCAAAATTCAGGTTGTTCATAAGAAATGTAATGATTAATTTTACATGAGGTAGAAGTACATAATAAACAAGAATAGCTCAATCAAAAAAATTAAATATTAAAATGTGTGCTTCAATTTAAATGTTTAAAATATAAATATTCTCAACTGGAATAGAAATTTGTAATGTTTCATCCACTGATAGAGGTCCACAGGGGATTAGATCTCAAGAATCAAAAATCAAAAACAACATCATATTTGTAATCACTGACCTTGATATAGTCTAAAATATTTCCTGCATGCTTATGTTTGAAATTTATCATATATAACCTTCTGGGCGTGCCTTCTAGAGAGCTAGGGTCATCAGTAAAAAAATCACATTTCAACAGTAAGATCCTATTTGTAATTAGGGACCTCGAAATACCATAAAATGACACTTCACATGCCTATACAGTATTACCGATCTCCATTTTTCCAAGTTTTGTGAAAAGTGGATTGAAAGGTGATCCATACTTTGTAACACAGGACTTGGCATTGGCTTTATTAAATTCATGCCTTTTGAAAATTAAAATTGTGTCTTAATTTTTTTGATCCCCCTTCCCTTCCCACACCCCTTCTCTTAACCACACTGTATTTAGGTCTCTTTCCTGCCCCATTCCTAATCTTTCTTATAACCCTAATCTTAAATGAACACCCAGGGCCCTAAGGTTAAAAATTTCACCGAGGGCCCTGATACTAACCCCAGAATCACTCCCTTTTATGTTATATTTAAATACCTCAGTTGAAATGTACTTCTAAAATTATTTTATATGTTCATTTTAATTTATTTAAATGAATACTGTATTTGAAATCTAACATATTAATATCAATATATATTAACCAATATATTAGTTAATTTGAATCTGTTTTTGACTTACAGTTTTACTCACCACCAGTATGGGGTCCTTATTTTGAACCCTCTGCTGTTATAAAGTTTTTTATTTGCAGATTTTAACAGACTTCTTTACACATATTTTGAATATATTTTTTAAGATATCTCAGAATTTTATTAGTGAATTGTTTTAGAGCATTTATTATTTATTCTTACATTGTGATATATCTGAGTGGACAAAGATGATTTAAACTGAGTGTTTTTAGACTAGTGTACCAGTGCCTGCTCTTCGGATCATTTATCTCCTCTACCCTAATTTGATCCTCTGTAACCCATTAGGGCGTGAACACCTGGGGTCCTTCTGTTCATTTTTGCTGAAGGCACCGATTGATTTACACTTTATAATAAGGTTGTATTTTCCTGTGCAAAATATGGTCTAAAAATTTTTTTTCTGGTCTAGAGGGCCAAAAATAGGGCAAAAATGAGTCGAATTATATATGTATCATATGTGGGAGTTTTCAAGTACTGAAGCATCAGGAAGTGCCTGACAAAAAACCTGAAGTAAGTAATAATAGAAGGGTGACACAGTGGTGGTGCTGCTGCCTCGCAATAAGGAGACCAGGGTTTGCATCTTGGATCTTCCCTGTGTGGAGCTTGCATGTTGTCTGTGCGAGTTTCCTCCCGATGCTCCGGTTTTGTCCCACAGTCCAATCACACAAAAGTTAGGTGGATTGGTGATACTAAACTGGCAGTGGTTTGTCTTTGTGTGTGTTTGCCCTGTGATGGGCTGGCGCCCTTCCAGGGTGTGATCTTGCCTTGCGCACTGTGCCAACTGGGAAAGCTCCAGAACTCCCTGTGATCCTGTTCAGGACTAAGCAGGTTGGAAAATGACATTACGTGACAATAATAGAGGAAATCAGAAAGATTGCAAATACTTTTTTTTTCTCAGAACTGAAAGTAAATGGTAAAGCAGTGCAAAGTAAAGAATATAAAAGAATGGAACTAGGTTAGGTTAGGTAGACTTTATTATCCTAGAGGGAAATTTATTAATGTAAAGTATATAGAAGGTAGAAAAAATAAACACAACATAATCATAGGAAATAATAATAATAATACATTTTATTTATACAAGGTGCCTTTCTGAGAACTCAAGGACACCGAACAAACAATAAATAAATAAAAGACACATTATAAACAACTTAAAACATCAGAAAATAGCACTGTAATCATAAAGAAAAAGCCATTTTAAACAGATGCATTTTAAGTTCACATTTGAAGGATGAAAATGATTTGGTATTTCTAAGCTCGGTAGGTAATGAATTCCAGAGCTTGGGAGCAGAACGGCTGAATGTTCTGCTCCCCATGGTGATTAGATGGGTGAGAGGGACGGTCAGATGGATGGAGGATTAGGACCTAAGGTTACGGGAGGGAATGGCAACATGGAGAAGGTTGGACAGATATGGAGGGGCAAGGTTATGAATGGCCTTAAATGTTAATAGCAGAATTTTAAAATCAATTCGAGACTTAATCGGGAGCCAATGAAGCTGCTGCAAGACTGGAGTAATATGGTGAATAGATGAGGTTCGAGTAATGATGCGAGCTGCCGAATTCTGGACTAGCTGAAGCTTTTGGAGAGATTTATTAGAGAGACCAAAGAGGAGTGAATTGCAACAGAAGTAACGAGACAAGAAGTAACAAGACTGTGAACAAGAATGGCAGTGGTATGGGGAGTGAGGGAGGGGCGGATGCGATTAATATTACGTAGGTGGAAGTAAGCAGACCGGGTGATGTTATTAATGTGAGATTGGAAAGATAGAGTACTGTCGAGGATGACACCCAGACTCTTGACCTGAGGTGAAGGGGAAACAACGGAGTTATCAATAACAAGTGAAAGACTATTGGCTTTGGATAATGATGATTTTGAGCCAATGAGGAGAACCTCAGTTTTGTCACTGTTTGACTTAAGAAAATTTGAAGAAAACCAGGATTTAATTTCAGCAGTGCAGTCGACAAGCGAAGATGGTGGAAAGGAAGAGGTGGGTTTACTAGCAAGGTAGAGCTGGGTATCATCAGCATAACGGTGAAAATTAATGTTATATTTACGAAATATCTCTTTGAGGGAAATAATAAGGAAATGTCTATTCTATTACTAAACCTGCTTATTCTGTTATGTGGTAGTGGGCAGCCAGGGTTTAACCTGGTATCAATAATCACAAGGCCATCACAGGGCACACTTAACGCAAAAAATCATGATCCCATTGACCAGATGAAACAAGACCTTAGCCTGCACATAACTGGAGGAAGCCATGGCCCCCATATCATTAATGGCCAGACATATCATTGTGTACAACCTCTTTATGGGATCAAACAAATACAGTAGCTTCTAACTGGTTATGTTTTAGTACATGAAGGTAAGTAAAATACACTCTCATTACCAAGAATGAGACATTAGCTTAGAATGCTAACCACTGTGCCACTTTGACAGCCATAAAAACTGCATATCTCTGAATGTATGCTGATATACAATTTCAGCCAGATTGAACATACCCCTAAGAATTTAAACAGTAAAGGGCACAGAGTATGCTGCCAAAGGAAGCCACTGTAACCTCTGTGCCAGCTTGACAATAAATAGACCTCTGTAAAAACACCTACTTGGTGATAAAAGGTTGATGCATATTGCATTTCTTTAAAGGCTACAGAGTAAAGATTTAGTTTAAAACTCAATTTGATCAAAAATTAATCATTAAATCAATAGGAACATTACACCATGTATGCCATTTATGAACAATGAATCAAGTAAAATGCGAGAAAAAAAAAATCAGACCACATCTTGTTTTAGGTGCTCGACATCAAATGATCCCTTTCAGACAGGTCTGCAAGTGTGTTTTTGGCAGCAAAGGATCCCAAAAAACACAAAATTGCCTTTTTAGTTATTTTGTAGAAAGTGTGATGTAACTGCAGTGACATCTAGTGGTCACAAGGCTGTATCTCTACTTCTGAAAATGAATTCTGAAGATAACGGCAATTGAAAAGTTCTTAGTGCATTTTTTAAAGTGCACACATTGTTAAGGAAAATGATTTGTGTGTCCGAAGCTCGTGTGCTATAACAACGTTGTCAAAACTATGAGCCCTGTTGTGAGTCAAGGGCCTTTGATTTTTATCCCTTATTTTTTTTAAACACTGACCCTCTTTTGAGAGAAACAGTTGTTCTTCTTCATTGCACAGGACACACATTGCGTGAAATGTGTCTTAACATATGCAAAAACAAAAACTGTCCATGGATTGAAAGAAAGAAAGAGTTTTATTAATAAATAAAACAACACTGAGTCTATAGAGAAAAGAATAGCATATCCTAAATATGTATATTTTTCTTATTTTTAACAGCACAAAGAGAAATAAAGTACTAACTGAGTATGAAACGTCAATCATTACAGTAACACAATGCGTGCTCTGCTCTGTCTTGTTCATGACTACAAGGGTGCAGATTCAGCCAATGCTACAGGGTGTTTTTTAGAACAATAATTAATTTGACTAAGACAAAATCTGAAATGACTGACATAATTTCAGTTAACATTATTATCCTACTTAAGATTCCAAGGATTATTAAAATAACAGTGGGAGATCAAGCTTTTAGTTGGCTGTGGGATGATCTGCCTGCTAATATAAGAGATGCCCCTTCAGTCTCTACTTTTAAATCCACGCTGAAGTCTCACGACGTTAGTCCAGTATACCCTGACTAGAGCTGCTGAATTAGTTATGCATACTGCTTTTATGGGTGTTAGTCATTTGTGCAAACATATAAGTAATATGATGTAAATCTCAACTAACCCTCTGTTTCTCTTCACGGTATCTGGATGTGGCACTTTGTGCCACTGCTGTACTGCCAGGTTGCATTCCTGAATATGGAAAACTCATTTAAGATAAAGGATAGAATGATTCTCTCATCAGATTGGACGGCCAACACAGACTCCACTATACAAAACCCTGGAGTGGGTAGGCGGCCACTTGGCCGATGTCTCCAGGACTGTGACAGTCTAACTTTGTTTTTGACATTCTCTTTAAAATTTCAATTTCCTACATTGTCAAGTAGCCACCGTTCATCAATGAATTAACGGACAGATTTAGTTGGTTTCCATTAATGACTATTAAGTTCCTACCTTGTTCTGCGTGTGTTTTAACAAGTCTGTGTTTTTATGTGTACTAGTTCTGTATTTAGTAATCAGTATAATTTGTACTTGTGTTTTAATTTCTTACAGCACTGTGCTCAGTGAAGAGCTCTATATAAAAATAAGTTAGAATTATAATTTCTATCATAATATGGTGCAGTGGTCAGTACTGCAGACCATATGTAGTTTTCCTGTTCTGGATGTTCTATAATCTAGGTATTTTCTTTTTTTTTATCCTACACCCCCAAAGACTTGAAGGCTGATGATTTCAATTTTTTCTTTCCTGTGATGGATGTCTTTTCTCCATTGGTTTGTTTCTTGCCTTAAGCCAACTGCTGCCAGGATGGGCCCTAATCCCCTCCTATCCAGAATTGGATAAACTGATTACAAGAATGTTATTTTGTTATTTAACTACATCCAAATAAACGAGGGTGTTGGGACATCATGATATAAATGTATGAAACATGCAAAAGCGCAAATGTGACACGATTTTCCTGTAATATTCTGCAGTAGCTGTTAAGCACTAATACAAAAAGTAAAAATTCTCTATTGCTATTATTGTATGGGTTTAAAACTCCCCTCAGTCACCCTCTATGTGGAGTCTCTGTATGTATTTTTTTGCTTTTATTAATCTGATTGGCAAGTACAATTGATTCTGTATAAGAGCGCATCAGTGTATGAGTGTGAACTGTTTGCCTGTTGCACCCAATGCTGCTAACATTATAGGCTTTTACAAAAAGTGCTAATATATGAGTCATGTTACCTCTTTGCAACCAAACAACCCAACGGTCACCTGGCCTAAGCAGAGGTCTCTTTTATCACAGTGCTAGGGTTTTCATTAAATAGAATTGACCTGGAATCAAATTGGAGCCAAATTCTCACAGAGCTTGGGGTCAGGCCTGTAGCTGCTACACATACAGTACAGACAAAAGTCTAATGCACTTTAACAGACACGCTATCTCATTCACTCCTGCACACTCTAATCCATTCACACACTGTTCAACATGTACAGTATGTGCGATGAAAAGTGAGTTCAAACCTGTCAAATTTATGCCTGTACAAGAAAAGGAATCCTCGAGCATGCATTGATGTCAAAAAGTAAGTACACCCCATGGAAATTGTTGACTTTCTCAACATATTTGAACAGACAAACAGTAGATCTTCATGCAAACAGTGACTACAGATAATGGTAACATAATACACTTTGCCTTTCCAATCATTTATTCAATAAGATATCAACAGATGTAAGGAAAAAGTAAGTCCAACCTTGGTCTCAGAAGCTGGTGTTGTTCCCTTTAGTAGAAATGACTTCTTGTAGGCAATTTGCATAACTGTCCCCCAGTCTCTAATATTGACTCGGTAAAACCACTTTTCCATGCAAAATTCCTTTATTCACAAAACGTGTGGATTTTCCTGCATGTACTGTTCATTTCAAATCCCCCACAGCATTTAATTTGGATTCAAATTAGGGCTTTGATTAGGATAGTCCATAACCCTCCATTTCTTTTTGAGGTATTACTTGATGATGCTTTGGATCATTATCTTGTTGGAGAGCCCATTTCTAATTCATCTTCAGCTTTCGCACAGATGGCCTCACAATCTCCTCTAGCACAATTTGAGATGATGCACAATTCATTATTCCAGAGGGCCTAGTCTGAGCCTAAATGTTCAATGGAAAGCTGTAGCTTTGCTCTAATCTTCTTTTTGAACAGAAAAGGCTTCTTCATGGCACACCTAGAATGCAGGTCAAGTTTGTATAATCTCTTTATGATTGCATTTTGACATCAGCTTTTGCAAGAGTTATCTGCAGATCCCACAGTGAAATCTTGGTGTTCTTGGAGACTACTTATTGTTTCAAATGTTCAGCATTAGAGCTGAATTTGCTGGGCTGGCCTGTCCTGGAAAAATTAAAAGTCTTTTGAAATCTATGCCACTTGTGGATGATTTTACTTATAGTGAAATGACTGAGATTAAATTATTTGGCAAGCTTTTTAAATCTTTTACCAGACTCATTGGCATCTGAAACCTTCTTTCTGAGGGCATGAGAGAGCTCTTTTGATCTTGGCATGTTGACGTCACACATATTAATAGAAAAGAGATCTCTGTGCTCTTGGCCTGGCCATACTTTCTGCTTCATAATGGGGCATCTGTTGCCTAAAGTTTGGCTATAACAAAGGATGGAGCAATTCCAGGCAACCTGGTACTGCACTGTAAGACTAGAAGAGTTAGACAAGGGTGCCATCACTCCAAACCTTGCTAAAGTAAAGCAAGTTGCACAATCATTGACTGCCTTGCAGTCATAATTTTGTGGCAGCAAAGGAGGACCACTGTATATAAAACCTGACACACACATATACACACACCTGTATATAAAACCTTGGAGAAAACTGACGTACCACCTGCAACCAGAAGGTGCAGCCAAAGTGAAGATGAAAATCCTCTGATCAAAGAAAGAAAGAAAGAATGCACTGAACATCCTTCAACAAGGCATTATCAACACCCGGAGGCAACAGAAACCAAAGCATAGGTAGAAAAACACTGATATTCAGAACTATTGATTGTATCTTATTAGTTAGGATAAAGCCAACTAATTTATTCTGGTTACTGGTATCACTGAAACCATCCATCCATCCATCCATCCATTTTCCAACCCATTGAATCCAAACACAGGGTCACGGGGGTCTGCTGGAGCCAATCCCAGCCAACATAGGACACAAGGCAGGAACCAATCCCGGGCAGGGTGCCAACCCACCGCAGTATCACTGAAACTTAGAAGAAATAACTTTTATGAAGTATACATTGTAGTTCCTCTTCCTAAGTAGGGCTCTCCAACTGAGTTCAGAAGCTAAAAAAGAAATAAAATAGAAAAGTCTAAAATAATAAACCATTTTCTGAAACATAATCAAAGGCAATTTGTATCCAAAAGAAGTGTTATTACTTGCATATAGCTGGAAACACATTACTAGACATTTCTAACAATTTAGATAGATAGATAGATAGATAGATAGATAGATAGATAGATAGATAGATAGATAGATAGATAGATAGATAGATAGATAGATAGATAGATAGATAGATCTTTATTGTCATTGTCACTTTTACAAAGGAACAACGAAATTGAAGGTGCAATCGAAATGTCAATTGCTTTTTTGTGGGACATGTAGATTTGTTCCAGAGTGGGGAGGGTACAACCAATTGTTCTCTCCGCTGTCCTGACGACCCTGTGGAGTGCTTTCTTTTCTGAGGAAGTGCAGCTACCGTACCACACACACAGTCCGTACGCGAACACACTCTCGATGGAACAGTGATAAAAAGCAAGGAGCAGATTTTTTGGGAGATGGTTCTTTCTGAGAATTCTCAGAAAATATAGTCTCTGCTGCGCCTTCTTTAGCAGCTCCTTGGTGTTGGCGCTCCAGGTCAGGTCATCCTCCAGCTCCATACTCAGAAACCTGAACACCGGGACCCTCTCCACACAGGCCCCGCCAATGATGAGTGGCTGGATGTCAGTTTTGTTTTTCCTAAAGTCAATAACAAGCTCCTTTGTTTTTTTGGTGTTGAGGAGCAGGTTATTGACTGTGCACCACTCTGACAGTCGCTCCACCTCGTCCCTGTATGCTAGCTCACCCTCCTTGCCCGAGATGAGTCCGACCACCGTCGTGTCATCCGCAAACTTTATAATCTTGTTGCTATGGTGAGTGGGGACACAGTCATATGTGTAGACAGTGTAGAGGAGCGGGCTGAACACACAACCCTGCGGCGTCCCGGTGTTGAGGCTGAGAGCAGTAGATGTGTGGAGACCCAGCCTGACCCTCTGGGAGCGACCAGACAAGAAGTCCAGTATCCAACTGCCAGGTGAGTGATGGAAGTCCCAGATCTGCCAGTTTGGACAACAGTCGTTGTGGGAGGATGGTGTTAAATGCCGAGCTAAAGTCTACAAAGCGCAGTCTGGCGTAACTCCCCTGCTGCTCCAGGTGGGTCAGGGCAGCATGAAGGGCTGTGGCCACAGCATCCTCCGTGGATCTCTTTGCTTTGTAAGCAAATTGAAATGGGTCCAGGTCTGCTGGAGTTGCTTCTCACTTTCTTCTGTTATTTCTTCACCAGGGCTTGTGTCAGCTTTTGTTTCATGTGCAGACATGAGGTGCAGGGCCATGCTGTCAAGAGTGGTATGAATCTGGATTGTTCAGCCACTTCAGATGAATCAAGCAAGTGTTTTGCCTAAAACCTCATCCTCTGCTTTGCAATACTGAAATGAACTGACCTCAGTTTATTAGTAACATATTCACTCGCCAACCCTCAAAAAAAACCCACCTGGCCTGTGCTATGCACCAGCCACTTAGCATCTCTGCTGCTCACATTGTGAAGAGGGGAGCTGAACGCACCCCAAATAGACTCAGTCGCTCACGAGGCATGCCCCCTATGAAGAGGAAGATTTTGTATTCTTTTAATTGAGAGATGTAACTGTCCCCTTCGACTACACTCAGAGCTCAATTCACTCCTGAAAGAGACTTTTGTTTGCTTGATGTGTCTGAATAACGTTTCTATCTGTAAAATTCTGTGTATCTGTACAACTCTGTGACCCAAGCGTGACAGCCTATGTGGAGTTCACTTTCACCAAACAATAAATCTTTTCATTCTCACGGATAGGCCTCTTCATTGGGAAGAAACACTACTTTTCCCTGATGGCAACGCGAATTAGACGATATACAAGTCTCTGACTTAAAGTTTAAATCCAAACAATATATTCTGTCTTTTTGCTGTTCCGTTATTTCACCGTGTAATAATTACCGTTTGTTTGCGCTAATGCGATCTTTACTATCATTTTTTTGGAGACTTTCGAAGTTTCGTACTTCCATTACACAGTATCTAACCTGCTTTGCATGTGTATCGCGCCAACGTTTTTGAATTCTTTACGACTTTGTCTACTTTGTCATCTACTCTTTGTCTTGCAGGACGTGAAAGTGTCTCTCTGAGAAAGTCATGTCTCATCTCTCTGAAAAAGTCTTGTCTCGTCCCAAAACTTTTTTATATAATAGAGAGATTAACAATTTTAGACACTTCATCATATCCTCATAACAGATAAAAAAATAATCTTGCAACTGGGGACTTATAAAGCAATTTTAGTCACACAGCAGAATCAACTTTAACCATAGTTAAAGATTTTAAAGCAGCTTTTCACATTTTTGACCGTAGCAGACTGCTAAACAGGCTTGAGAATTTAGCTGGACTGACCAGGCCCTGTTGTTGGTGCATTTCATTTCCTTTTGATGAATGGAGAAGTCGTAAAGGTATTACTCTGTTTTCAATTACAGTAGATATGGTATCTCCAGATTCCATAGCTGGGGTACATTGTTTTTCTGTCTATGTTGTATGGAAAAATTATTTTAGGGTAACATAGCATTCATCTTAAAGAAATAGCATAGAGGCTTAATAAATGTCAGAAACCTGTTCAGGCACACCAGAAAACCAGATAACGGTCAACTGAACAACAAAATGTACACTGAAATATAAGAATTGGTTTAGGAAAAATACTGAGATGATCAAGTAATAATAATAATAATAATGCATTTTATTTATAGGGCACTTTACATTAGCATTAAATCTCAAAGTGCTACATAAAAAGCTTACACAAAGGCAAAGCAAGATAAAAACAGAGATAAAACAACAATAATTATAGCATTCTTGTTAATAAGCTTTCCTAAATAGAAAAGTCTTTAGCTGTTTTTAAAACAGCCACAATCTGCTGTGTTCTCAGGCTCTCTGGTAGGGCATTCCAGGGCCGTGGAGCAGCGGCTGCAAAGGCTCGGTCACCCATTGTATGAAGTTTGGTCACAGGGGGGCGAAGGCGGTAGGTATTTGCAAAATGGAGGTTTCTTGTAGTGGATTGTAGTATAAGGAGTTCTTTAAGATATTGTGGAGCATTTCCATGGATACACTGGTGAGTGAACAAACAGAGCTTGTATTCAATATGGAGATGGATAGGGAACCAATGAAGTGACCGGATTGGTGAAATGTGTTCATATTTCTGCACCCTCATCAGGATTCTTGCAGCACTATTTTGAATTTGTTGTAGCTTTTGAAGGCTCTTGTTGGGTATCCCGATGAGGAGTGCATTATAAGTAAACTAGTCATTTAGCCCGTTACAATAACGGGCGCTAGAACAGTAGTGCATAAACATTAGTAGGAACAGTCTATATTAAATGGCAAAGGACTTTGACCTCATTCTTTTTGTTGGTCGTATTTTTCTTTCTTTCAGCCTTTCTTTTGTTGATGTTTACTTGCTGAGCTGACCGTTCTTCGTGGGCTGCCCCGTGTATTGTGTGTCTTTAATTTTCTGTGACAGTAATACTGTCTTGTACGGCTCTATTCAATAAGGGCGCGTAGATAATTTAGTTCAAATGGCTCTGGAATATGTGAAGAGCAACAGGTGCAGATCTTTATTTACGCGTGCCTTTATTCGCTGCGCCCAATTGAGGTCGTCCTTTTGAGGCTCGCCTTTTTGTGCGCGCCCGTACTGAAGGATGCCTGTGCGCGCCCTTATTGAAGGATACCATCTTGTACGTCCGCTGGCTTGTACGTCCATAATATACGTCCGTACGTCCGTAATATACCTTTAATTTTCTCTGGCGGTAATACAGGCGTGCGTGTCGGTAATATGCCTTTAATCTCCTCTGACAGTAATACTGGCTTGTATGTGGCTGTAATATGCATCACTGTATTGTGTACCTTTAATTTCCTCTCGCAGTAATACTGGTTTGTATTTCCGTAAAATGCCCCTAACTTTCTCTGACAGTAATACAGTAATATCGCGCATAGCACCATGCCCCGCGCATGCACACTTCACCAGAAGACACCCACACACGGACACCTGGACGCACACAGGGATTTTATATATATAGATAATGTACCAGAAGAAAGGTTGATGTAATATACAAAATGTACTGAAGGATGACTAAGAGATGACTAAGAAATCAGCAGATATCCTATAAATAAGAACAGACAGTCGTTATATGCACAGAAACTTCAAGGGTGGTGGGGCAACTCAGAGATATAAGAAGAGTCAGAATATATTTCTATTATTTTATATAAATCATTTGGGTGTAAACCAATGAACCAACCAGAGTAAAATATATGTATTGATTGACACTGTGTGTAAATTCAATAGTTTATAAAACAAATCTCTATTGTTTGTTTTCTCTGGCCATTCTGACCATGCTGACCATGCTTAAACCAGTTGCTTTTGAAGAATGCATCCTCCAAGGCATTTTGCCGAGGAGTAATTAAAAGAATTGTCCTGTTAGAGGATGTTACTTTCTTTAATAAGATGTTAAATTTTGACCACAGTTGCCATTTGAAAATATATTTCAGTAGTACTAGGGTGTTGTACCGTGTTAGCCATTATGGATGTAATGAGAAGTCAAGCAAAATGACACCTTTGATTACATCTTGCCTGAAGAAGGGGCCTGAGTTGCCTCGAAAGTTTGCATATTGTAATCTTTTTAGTTAGCCAATCAAAGGTGTCATTTTGCATATATTTCAGAAACCTAAAATGACACTTAGCTGCATTTGTCAATAAAAGCCAATATAATTCTTCTGCTGAATCATTAAGGAACAATTTTAATGAGGTATAATAATGGATTGGTGAAAAAAAGAAGATGTTATTCAAATGATAACCATATTGACAACTGCTCAACATAAAATAATGAATTGTCCTTAAATTAGATTAGTGGTTAGAAACTCTGAGAAGAGCCTGGGAATACTGATCCTATTAACACAAAATGTTTTAATATTAGTTTGCTTTAATTCAATCATTTAGCCGGTCAGTCATTTTCTAAACCGCTTTGTGCTGAACAGGGTCACGGGTGGTGCTGGAGCCTATCCCAGCTATCACAGGGTGCAAGGCAACGTGCCAACACCATCGCTGGGTGAACACTCACCCACAAATCACACAAGGGCTAATGTAGTATCACCAATCCACCTAACTTGCATGTCTTTGGGAGGAAACCCACACAGACATTGGGAGAACATGCAAACTCCACTGAGGGAAGACCCGGAACATAAACCCTGGTCTCCTTACTGCAAGGCAGCAGCACTACCTCTGTACCACCGTGCAGACTCAGTTTTAATTCATATAAACCTTAACTGTTATCTACAGCTGTGGCTTAACCTTCAGCTGTTGTATATGTACACTGCATATGACCTATCTGCTTTCTCCATCTTGGAAATGTTGCAGAGTTAAGGTGGTTTCTTAATTTGAGTAATCTTCAAAAGCTTTTCTTTCAAGTAGAATGGATTGGTGTAATGTTTCATTGTCAGACTGTTCAAATTGTTTGATTGCAACTCTACAGTTAACTCAAAACACAGTAACCAGGGTCATAACTACAATCAGGAGGTTTGACTAAAAAAACTCTTCTTAAATTATTATAATTTTTTCATATAAGTTTGGGGCCAAGGTTAAAACCTTTCTTTTGACATCTTAGGTCAAAAATGGCTTCTATACGGCAGACTGCATATCACCCTTATAAGATTACAACCTTGCTTATAACTTAAAGGCAAAATAAAAGTACTACACAAAGCAAAGCCTTTAGCTCACTGAAAATCCAAACCGCAAGATTTACAGATTTCATTGGTCATAGCATTTACATCAAGACATTATTTTAGCCTGTCAGATTCTCGTTCAAGCTGCTGACAAGGCTGTTTATTATGGAGCATAGTATGGTTCAAGCTTGTGGTGACTTAAGAGGAGTTTTACTTATTTTATTGTACTTTTATTAGCTTTAGGATTATTTGTTGTGCCCCACTAAGATAGTGACAGGGTGTCTCTGGCAAGTCGCTACTCCTGTGTCTGGAACTGTCGCTTTTCATTTGAATAATGGTCTGCCAGCTCAGATTGCTATCTATTCTTGCCTTTTCAGAGCCAGCACAGTAACAGCACTATTCCTTTGATTGGACGCTACCAAGTCTTTCCTGTTCTCTTTCCCTTTTTGATGTCCTGTTTTGGCACTTGATGTTGTCCTGATTTTTATCAAGTTATCTAATCATGCTCTTGGTACAGGATCATAGCTTAGGTGTAGTGTCATCATTAATGGAGTCATTGACAGACATTTTCCAACACCGTCAGTGTTTTCTGCACAGGACTGGGAGGCTGGAAATCTTAAAATAGAATTATTCTTTTTGTTTCTCTCTTGTCAACTGAAACATTTCAAGTAACATTTATATATATATATATATATATATATATATATATATATATATATATATATATATATATATATATATGTATGTATATATATATATATATAGTAAGACACTGAAATATATATATATTGTAAGAGGTTGCTGTTGCCTCTTTCAACCCAACACACAGACACAGTGAACACAGGGTAAAATCAATTACCAAGAAAGTTTTAAATTATTCTTCCTGATTTTATAGTGCCCAAAAGCACCTCCACCACCATAAACAGGCAAGTAACAAATATATTAACAATAATTACAATAAACAACACAAATTTCTCCTCCACTCCTCCCAGTAAGCTCTGTCCTACTACCTCCCAACTCCGGCTCACTTTCTGGGTCTTCAGTAGTCCTTTATATAGTCCTTGACCCAGAAGTGCATCCGTTCTCCCGTCCCTGTGACTTGCCAGCACTTTCAGGTCAGATGGAGGACTTGAGGTTTTTCTTCTACTTTGGGGCTTCCAACCCCGTAACTTGGGAGTACTTCTGGGCTATATGGGAAATACAAATCCCCAGATCTTCCTGCAGTGTCTCCTGGCGGCACCCATGGTACCCAGCAGGGCTGTGATGCCGAACTACAGATTCTATGATGCCCTGTGGGAATCCGGGGCACAACTATGCTGCAGGGAACTCGCCATCTAGCGTCTTGGGGGAGACAGTGTCCCACAGTAGCTGCTTTCCCTCATCCTTCCTTTTTTCGGGCGTCCCGGCCGGGTTGAGCAGCCGGCCGTCCGCCACAATATATAGGTGGCGCAGTGGTAGTGCTGCTGCTTTGCAGTAAGGAGACTGTGGAAGATTGTGGGTTCGCTTCCCAGTTCCTCCCTGTATGGATAGCGCTTTGAGTACTGAGAAAAGCGCTATATAAATGTAATGAATTATTATATATATATATATATATATAATGGTTGAAATAGTTTTACTATCAAATAATGCAAAGAGTACACGACACGTGTTTCGCCCTAATTCTGGGCTCATCAGGTGTACACACTCACTGCATCCCCTCTCGGGAATCGAACCTCGTACGTCAGCGCCAGAGGCGAAGTCCCTAATACTGTGCTACGGCGTGTGGTTCTTTCATTTGACAGCATGTAGATCGGGGTAATTACATTCATGGCATTCGTAGTCTGAATCACAATCTGATTGTATGGGTGGTTACCTACCAGATCTACATGCTGTCAAATGAACTCCTGGTTCCTCAGTTCTAAGGGACTACACTCCTTTGTCCAGACGAGTCAGAGTTGGGAGGAGGGCGAGCAACACTCAGCTGGAGGAGAGCAGTGTGGTGGAGAGAGGAGAAGCATTTGGAGGAGAAGTAAATTTGTGTGGCTGCAGCAGATTTAGGGTCATTCCAGTGCATGCTCCCCAACTTGACTTGACTTGTTATATTGTGCTTGGTGTTTTTTGTGAAGTATTTATATAATAAAATCCCATTTATTTTCGTCTTCATGTTGGGGTTTGGGGGTCTCTGGATCCCTCTTGCATTAACACCTATCAATAGAATATTTTGGTTTTGAGTTATAAATTCCTGGTATATAATGCTTTATCCAAAAAATTTCACTTCAGACAAGTGAATTTTAGTTCAGCATTAAACTTCAATAAATAATACTAAAACTCTGCCATTTTAGTTTATGTTATAACATATTATATTAACAGATATCCATCCATCCATCCATTATCCAACCCGCTATATCCCAACACAGGGTCACGGGGGTCTGCTGGAGCCAATCCCTGCCAACACAGGGCGCAAGGCAGGAAACAAACCCCGGACAGGGCGCCAGCCCACCCCAGTGTTAACAGATATTTAATGAGGAAACTAATTGACCTAATACAACAAAGGTTTTTCTGAGTTATGGTAGAAAATAATGTGAAATTTGAAATGATATTGTATTGCTGCAGTTTAAAACTTATTGGTAGATTGTGAGGGGGGCAACTAAGAACAAAATGCGGTGAAGATAGCTGGCAATCTACTTTACAAATTGCAATTGTTCTTTTTGTTCCCTATTTGTAAGTGCCTCTGTAATATTATTTTCTTCACAGGAGGCAAAATTTCTTCCAGTGAACTCTAACTGTGAGTGTATTAATTTCATGTACAGAAGAGATGCATTTACACAGTTAAATAAAGCAGAACATCTTAATGTAAGCTGCCCCCGTGTATCCAACAATTGCATTATCATGTTATGTATCCCTTTCAAATGACTGTAAAGTAGGCTTTTTTATTATAAAAACAATATATTTATGTGTGTGTGCATGTGTGCGAGAGAGAGACAGAGTATTCTCCACTTTAACAAGGCCTCAAGGCGAAATCCTAACATAAAAGGAGAAAAAGCAAACAGAAGTCAAATATTTAATAAGTTTAAATCAATCATTTATTATTCTATGCAGCACCTTTTAAAAACAATAATAATAATAAAGTTTACTTTTATAGTACATTTCATACATTTAAAATGCAGCTCAAAGGCAAATAAAACAGGAGTTAAAACACTGAAACTTAAAATAGTATAAAGAGAAAATTTAACGTAAATAGTGTGTTCTTTACCTAATAAGACATTATGTAGTTGTCTTAATTTTCAGAGCAATCAAACGCCCGATCACTTAACAAATTAGGTTCACATGGCGTTAACATCAAGGTACACTCAGGAACTGCATTGAAAGTTATAGCAATGAGTCATATTTAAATAATGTTGACAGAATGTATTAGAAGAGCACAAAAATAAAAAATAATACATGTTTATGGTAATGATTGTGATGGTGCAGGTTGGCTCCATGCTCCCACTTCCGTTTTGGGAGCCGTTTGAATCCAGCATCATCAATAATGTAACTGGATGAGCCAGGCAGAAGAGGACACACACAAAACATATTGCAAGGTGTAGGTGCAAAGGTGCTCAGTGCTTTTATTTTAAAACCAAAACAAATTAACAAAACAGTATCCGAAATACAGTACAAAATTCATAATAAATACTGTAAATATTCCAGTAAAGTGAAGTGTTCATAGTGGAGGTTAAAACCAATAAATAGAAGATCCCTACAAATGAAGTTAAAAACACAGGCATGGCATGAAGCTGTTGTTAGAAATCAGAGCCCTGATGCCCCTTTATAACTGAAGTCTCATCGACTTGCCCTTTATGGACCTTATAGTCCACCAGCAGGCACAGGCAACCTTTAGTCCTTGCTCAGGTCCCTGCCACCAATTCCACAGCGTTCCTTGGGGAGCTCTGCACCCACCTGGCAAAAGTGCGCTGTCCTCCCACTGCTGTCAACTCAATGGCTCCTCTCTCAGCAAGAGCACACTCCTGAGCGTTGTGCAATGAAACACCTTGACGCCACAAAAAGGTTTGGGGCAGCCACCCTGTATACTTCAAAAATAAGTAAAATCAAAAATAAGCAATAAGTCTTTTACAGACAAGAATCCAAAACAGAACTGACTGGCAGATTTTTAAAGTTGGACAGGGGAAATGATGTCATCTGGGCAGGAACCGGAAATGGTGTCATCTGACCCGGAACCGGAAGTGATACCATCAGATCCAGAGCCGGAAGTGACATCATTGAGTCCAGGCAGAATTTCACGTGTTTGGTCTGCAGGGACAAAAGAGAAAGGATTAGTGCATTCTGCCACCCCGTGGTTCGGCATGGAATTACGTTGTTTGGAGCTCTTTATCTGACTCTCATGTGCACGTGTATGACGGCGTGATGGTCGCTCAACAGGAGCGACCCCTCGGCCCCCTCCTGAGCGCTGGCCACACACTCTTCTCTCTGGGGCTCCATTCCAGTCTGCCTGCTACCTTTCAACATGCACTGGCTCTCTCATTCATTTGCTTGCCTCCATCCCTTTAACCTCTGTTCCTCCCTTCATTTTTCTTTCTTTTCTTCCTCCCCCTCTGTGTCTTCTCACTCTCCTTTTACACAATGGGGAGGATTGCAGGTGCATTCACCCGATTGCCACCCTGGGTTGATAATGAGACAATCAGGCCGCCTACATGTGCTGACAAGTCGGCTGACCGCCTAACATCAACCCAAAGATGAGCTGTCTTCTTAGTCAATCTGACTCACCTGCTTCTCTCACTAGCGTGAGGGCATCCATTATTTATTTATTTTAAATACGGCGAGTCGTGGACCTCTCTTACCACAATGATAAGCGAAACAGGTAAGGTTCAGTTTCATGACACCAAAATTCATTTAGCATGTGACGTCACAAATGTGAAACATAAAACTCACTCAAAGGAGCTTTTCAGAGGTTTTTCGGAGTAAAAGCAAAAAATATTGTTCCCTAAAGGCCCATTTACACTTCCATGTGCTTTTCTACAGCTGTGTCATGAATTAAATCTTTGGCACACCAGTAAAATCAATTCTGCTTCTCATTCACAGCACTACAAAGGGGCACAGTGCCTTTTTTTTTTAAATGTACCCTGATGCACGTTTTGTCAGCTCCCCCCATCTGCCCCTACAAACCCTTTCCTATATCTTGGATTCTGCAGAAGAGGATGAAGATATGCAGTTTACAAGCACTGTGGAGCTTCAATTTTATTTTAGGATCACAATTGCCAAAGTTGTCATCGTAACTGGTGAAGCTGAGGATCGGACTACCAGAACACGTCTGTTGGCACAACAAAATTTTAACATGTCACAGGAAATGAAACCAATGTGTTTTTATTTTTCGCTGGCGATCGTTATTTAAATACTAAATGTCAGGCAGACACATGCAGAATTAAATCATGTAAATGATTCTAGATAGAAATAAACAGATTTCTTTTTGTGTCAATGATACACATTTCGCTGCAAGGATTGTGAATTTCCTTATATAGCAAAACACATCACTGTTTTTTTTTAATTTTACAATGTGATGCATTTAAGAACTGAGTCTAAATAGACTTTGGTGGCTGAAGTAGTTTTCACAGATACCAAATTCCAACTTAAGTGATGTAACAACTTCTTAGACTGATGTGCTATTGTTAATTGTTGGTTGTGAAAGTTATATGGCCGATTCAAGTTCATATTTCTCAACAGTAACATTTTTGATAAGAGTATTATTAGAGTGTTAAAGTTTATGTTTCCTCTAAGGCCAGGGATATACTTAACGCTATGGGACGCATGCAGTTGCAGATGCTGCTGCTATGCAAGCCGTGCACTGACTATACTCGTGTGTGTACTTTAAGTAAATCTGGAGGATTCCACCAGGTGGCAGAGTGAGAAATAATCACGGATGTTAAAAATAAAAATCTTTGCTCTTGTGAAAGAATAAAAAAAAGGTGACAACACAGAATGTCAGACAGACAGACAGACATGACAGTGATATTAAGTGTTTTTGCATTTTGAATCCCCTTGTTGCTGTGTCGCATTAAAATCATCATCGTATATACTCACTTGGAAGTCGGGTCTTGAAACCTGAAAAATCAATCATAAAATCAGACCCCAACTTATATGCTTTTTCAAAAATGTGACACTTACATTGCCTCCTCCAATCTCGCATTAGTTTCTCAGATACATCGAATTTTGTTACAGCAGAGCAGTTACCAATTTCTTTTGCTCCTTCAACGACATTTAATTGAAAACCAGCTTCATATTTTCTTCTGATCGAACGCTCTATCGTAGATAAGGGATGCTCGTACTATAAAGGTGTATAAGGGTGTGAGATACAAAAAACACAAAATAGTGCAAACATCGCTTCGGAATAGTTTGGGTATTACCGTGTGGTCATGTAGGCACAATACATAGGAAAAACAGGCAGTGTGCTCCGTGGTTACTCTCTCAGGTGGGCATTAGCATATCATAATCCAGCCAGCCAGCCAGCCAGCCATTTTCCAACCCGCTGAATCCAAACACAGGGTCACGGGGGTCTGCTGGAGCCAATCCCAGCCCACACAGGGCACAAGGCATGAACCAATCCAGGGCAGGGTGCCAACCCACCGCAGGACACACACAAACACACCCACACACCAAGCACACACTAGGGCCAATCTAGAGTCGCCAATCCACCTAACCTGCATGTCTTTGGACTGTGGGAGGAAACCCACGCAGACACGGGGAGAACATGCAAACTCCACGCAGGGAGGACCCGGGAATCGAACCCAGGTCCCCAGGTCTCCCAACTGCGAGGCAGCAGCGCTACCCACTGCGCCACCGTGCCGCCCCATATCATAATCCCTTGTACCAATAGGGTGAGTTTTCCGCATTCGACTTATACGACTGACATTATAAAATACCAGAAATTATACAGTAAAATCAAGTTCCTAGTCCCGGGAAAACTTATCCGCGAGTATATATGGTATGTAAATGTTTCTGTATAAAATCACTCATTTTTAAGGCTTATAATAATTTAAAATGCCTCTTAAACATATTTTGAAATATTTTAATACATTCTGCTAAGCATATAAATGAACAAATTAAGAAGAAAATTCATTAATGGAATTTTCATTATGACGAAAGGAGACACTTCACATGTAATTTCATTAAAAAAATGCTTTTCGGCTATTAGTGAGCAATTGGATACGTACTAGAGCTCTATTGCATATAAACCATAACACAAGTAGATACGAGTTAGAACATTAGAACAAGTTTGTCAGTAAAAGGCCATTAAGTCCAACCAGCTCTCCAATCCTATTCAATTAATTTCTCCCAAATGACAAGTCAAGCTTTGAGGGTCCTTAAACTCCTACTGTCTACCACATTATCTTGTAATTTATTCCATGTATCCAAGGTTCCCTGTGTGAAGAAAAACTTTGTAAAGTTTGTGTAAAATCTACCCTGAATAAATGTCCACCTGTGTCTCCATGCATGAACTTAGCCAGTTTGTTGGTTAGCTTTGCATTGAAAAGGATTTAAGAGTTTAGGTGACCTCCTCCTCCTCCTACAAAAGAAACTGATAGGCCTGCTAGTCGGAATCTGTCTTATGCACCACAGAACTTGTTTTACTGCCATAAAAAGAAACAAACACGTTCTTTACAGAATGGGTGGACAGATGATTTCCTGTACTCAAAGGGACTCTGCTGTACCCAGATCTACAAAATAAATAAATAAATGCATTTAAAAAATAAAAATCAACCCACAGTTCTTGTTTCTAGTAATCAAACCACTAAATAACTATACTGAAAGAAAATAATGAATAGACTTTAATTATGCACTGATCTCAAAATTCAGTAATTTGCTGCCACCTACATATTTCAATTTATCCCGTACTTCCTGGCAGATGCTAATTTTTAAAGTGCAAGCAAAAACAATCAATGTCCTGTGACAAAAACGTGGGTGGCAATCAAATCATTTTTAATGTTCTGAGAAATGTAAAGCTTGTACTTATTCATTAGCTTGTGCATATTGAAAACAGAAATTATTTGCATTAAACTATTTTTTTATTTAGAGAATTTCCCTCATTTCCATTCAGAAGAGCATTAACTACCTCACAACCTCTCATTTGTCATGAATTATATGTTGTGTATTTTATCAAAGTTGTATTAATTGAACAGTACAATATGTTACCACTTTTAGACATTTTACTGCCAGCACATTATATTTCCTGATAGCTGATAGCATTGGGACAAAGACTGAACGTTTGCCTCTAAATACAAATAATTCCTTTACAGTATTGGTATAATGGGTATAATTCTTAAGATTTAAATCTGCTATGCAGGATATTCTTGTTTTGAACTGGGACATTCGGTTGAAGATTTCACAAGTCTGCAAAATTACACTCATAAAAAAATTGTTCCATTTGTGAATACTATTTTTTATTTGCATTCACAAACACAGCAACAATATTTAGAATGCTTCCATCATATCAAATTTAAGTACAAAATTGAAAAGAAGTTGAATTAAAATGTAACAAATTACAGAATTTATTTTTGCATACAATAGTGTCATAAATCAAATTAACATGAAAATATTGTAACGAACACCGAGATGGAAAGTCCGAGACTTTCCATGAAATGAAAGTTAAGCCCAATAACGGGTGCTTTTGTTCTACAACAAATAATTTACAGCAGTCTTCTGGCACAATCAAACTTACAAATGCCCTGTAAAAATAACAGTCACCTCTCTAGGCAGGCTATTCCACTCTCGCAGTGTTCCTGATCGTCATCCAGTGTCTCGGGTTGTGTCTCTTTTCCCAGTTACCCCTGTTATCATCTGCATGACTGTAATTATAACGCCATGGGAGTCTCCACCTGCCTTTTTGACCCTTCCCAGACTTGAAAGGTATAACATGAAAGTTCCAGGGGTTCTTGGAATGTACACCTGTGAATACCCTGCCGTCAATCACATGTCCAGACCCTGCCCATCTCTAGGGTGACAATGCTGGCTATTACAATATTTAATTTCATCATGATATTTTTGAACATATATGTAAAGACCAGCTGTGCTACCCATCTAAAACAGGTTGAAAGTAACCAAACCAGACCTCAGTATTAACGTTTGCAGTGCACCATGCAATGCTGATTTCTCTTGTTATATGTCATTCGGTATAGGATTTATAAAAGCAGTGTTAATGTTTGGGATGTGCCATTTTTGGAATGACAGAAGCATACCATCTTGATGGACACACAGACCCTTCTCCTTTTTTTATGGAGGAAAACGTCTCTAGTTTTTGTCACTTCTTAGTTTTTTTCTTTGGTGGCTCATTGTTTGTCCACTTTTTCTGTCACGTTCCTATGAATCATCAAGTAGTATTCTGCTATCATACTGACATGCTAATGTTCCTGGGACCTTCTTTTCATGTCCTTTATATCTTGATAGAATCTTTCACCTTGCTCTTGACTCAGCGCTCCAAGATTGCAGTGGAAAAAGTTTTAAATAAAAATCAAATAAATCGAGAGTGGTCTCCCCTTGACTTTCTCGTTTACTCAGATATGGGGATGGATATTTGAGGAGTAAACTGCAAAACAATGATTGTATTTTTATATTATGTACATTAAAGAACCAACAACAACAAATCAAATTAATAATATATTGAACAATTATTATAAACGTAAAGTTAAATAAATCGGACTCTGCAGCTGCATGAATAAAAAAGTACCACTTCCGGTTAGCAGAAATAGCTGAAAGTTGATAGGAATCTACGTTTTGTACCTAATAGTTGTATGCAAAATTTGGTTGACCTAAGTGAAAGCTTACTCAAGTTATCATGTTTACACACACACAGAGACACACAGACATGATATTTTCAGACAAGGGAAGGTTTTAAACTTTGAGATTTATAAAAATCTCGAAATCAAATTTTTGGACGATTCCAATATTCTCCCTATACTTTGTATACAAGAAAGTAAAAAAGTGAACATTGAGACTCAAATTGCAACTCAGTTCCTTAAACCTTAAGGGTTTTTTTTTTTTATAATTTCTTTATAATTTGGATATGTTACCTAAAAAGTTAGAAACTACTACTTTGAATGATACCCAAGCTGACACACCATCAAATTCTGCATCAGAAATCACTTTTATTAGAAAGTCTTGCAAAAAATTTTGCCTTAGACAAACCTGGAAACAAACCCGGCACAAATACATAAAACAGGCTCCATCTGCTGATAGGGCTTTCACAAACTCGTTCAGTACACCAAGCTTAACATGAAGCTGTGGCAGCAGCACTTTACCCACCAAGCTTGGTCTTATGGTGATTTTATTGGCACCAAGATGTTATTTTTTTCTAGCTGGATGTTTCTTCTGAACACAACTGTCAATTCTTGGCCCTGCTGTCCCACTCAGAGAGAACACCTAAGAATTTTGTATGTCCTGACTGCTGACCAGTAAATACCCAGAATGCTCAGGTCCCTGCATTTTTTTCAAGGTTCTCACAGGCTTCTTTAAAATGCACAGAATGAACAATGGGTATCAATGTGTATTTATTGCTGTTGCAAAAAAAGTACTCCTTTTAGGCTTCTTTCAGACGATTCTATAAATAATCTCCATTCTTCTGCACTGTAACATCTGCAAAGTGTCTGCACTAAGCCACTTACATCAATTCAGTAAATTAAAAATCTTTCTTGAAATGTGCTGCAAATTCATCTTCTTCTTTATTTTGGTACCAAGAGTTGTGTCTGAATGTAATAAGTTTTTTTTCTTATTATTATCTCTAATGGCTTCTCATGCAGTTATCGGCTGCTATGACTCATCACCATGTGCAATTCCAGCTATATTCTGACCTTCTTATTGAATAAAATAACTTTTGCTTAAAACATATTTTAAAAATATAAAATATTAGACACAAACAATTTATCAGTACAATGAAACATTGATCTATAATTAACAATAGTGCAAAAATAAAATAATAATAATAATAATACATTTTATTTATATAGCGCCTTTCCCATGCTCAAGGCACTTCACAGAGTTTAAAAAAGAATGGCATTGTATACAGTATATAGCATTGTAATAAATCAGATAAATAACAACATAATTGATGGTCTCGCACACACACATACAGGTCACATGACCATCTTGACAGAGAAGTAAACTGAGAGAAAGGTAATAAAGTCAAGTAGAGCTAAAAGCCTTCCTGAACAGATGAGTTTTGAGTTGCTTTTTTAAAAGAATTCATGGAGTCAGTTGACCTGATTAATTTCAGTAGGTCATTCCAGAGTCTGGGCGCTATACAGCTGAAGGCCCTGTCACCCATGGAGTGTAGATTAGTGAGGGGCACAACAAGATTGCCAGAATCAGAGGACCTTAGTGGGCGGACAGGCACATAGTGATGGAGAAGGTCACTGATGTAGTTTGGCGTGAGGTTATTTAAGGCTTTGTAGGTTATTAGTAAGATTTTATATTCAATTCTGTAAGACACGGGGAGCCAGTGAAGGCAGAACAGGATGGGTCTGATGTGCTCACTGCTGCTGGTCCGTGTAAGGACTCTTGCAGCCGAGTTTTAAATAAGCTGGAGCTGTGATATAAGATTAGAAGGGGCACCTGCCAGTAGGGAATTACAATAATTGATGTGGGATGTGATAAAAGCATGGACAAGTTTCTCAGCATTAGAGAAGGAGAGGAAGGAGCGAACACGGGATATGTTACGGAGGTGAAAGTAAGAAAGTTTCTTAATGTGATTTATGTGGGTGGAATAAGAAAGGGAGGAATCAAAAATGACACCAAGACTTTTTACAGTAGAGGCAGGTCTGATGAGATCACCGCCAAGATGGACTGGGAAGGAGCTCATTTTATTAAGTTGCACTTTAGTCCCAATTTGCAGGAGTTCAGTTTTGTTGCAGTTTAATTTTAAATAGTTCTGCTCCATCCAGGTTTTAATTTCACTGAGGCAAGTTGTGAGCTGAGAGAGCTCTGATGAAGTTCCACTTTTAACATTGAAGTAGAGTTGAGTGTCATCTGCATAAAAATGATAACCCAGTCCAAAGCTATGAATAATATGGCCAAGGGGAAGCATATAAATACAGAAGACAAGAGGGCCGAGGACAGAGCCCTGAGGAACTCCTTGTATGTCAACATTATTGACAGGAAAAAAATGGTGGAGAAAAATGTTTTCCATTTTTTATTTGGGCACATTCAAATATATATTTTCACATGTAATAGTCTAGGGGATGCCAACTTTGGTCCTGGAGGACCACCGTGGCTGAAGATTTTTATTCTAACCCTTTTCTTAATGAGTGACCTGTTTTTGCTGCTAATTGACTCTTTTGAATTAATTTTTTTTGACTTGCTCTTGAAGACTCAGACCCCTTAATTGTTTCTCTTTCCTTAATTAGCAGCCAAACAATAATGAGATACAAAATGAGCCAAAACAACTGGTGTCCATCATACAATATCTGAAAATAAAGAAAGATGAAGGTCTCAGGAATGTTGGGCTGCTCAGGTCCCCAAAACATTTTAACAGTGCTCTTAGAAAGAGAAAATCAACAATTTCAGCAATGTCTGCTAATGCACCATGAGAGAAGCAACAAGACATGAAATTAAAGAACGGGTTTAATTAATGACAAGAATCAGCACCTCATTAAGCAGCTGGTTGGAGTGAAATTGGTTGGAGTTTGAGTCCCTGACTTAATTGGTCTTCTGTTGGCTCCTCACTTCACATTATATTTCTGTTTGGGTGCCATTTAAGGAAAGAAATAAAGCAATTCAGAGGAACAATGGAGAAATTCAGGGGAACAAATCTTAAAAAAGCAAATCAATTAAAATTAATTCACAAGAAGTTAATTAGCATGGGTCCTGCGGTGGGTTGGCACCCTGCCCAGGATTGGTTCCCTGCCTTGTGCCCTGTGTTGGCTGGGTTTGGCTCCGGCAGACCCCCGTGACCCTGTGTTCAGATTCAGCAGGTTGGAAAATGGATGGATGGATAATTAGCATGGCAAACAGGGCACTCATTAAAAAAGGGTTAGAATGAAAACCTGCAGCCACAGTGGTCCTCCAGGACCGGAGTTGGCGACCCCTGATATTTTTGCATGTAATAATCAAAACAATTTTTTCAATGTATACCTGTGATTTTTCTTGTTTTAAGTATATGTTTCCTGATACTCTGTTGTAGGTCTTTAGAAATCTTTAACCTGATGAAGCATTAACCACTTATATACGAGGTGGGACATGGACAGTAACAGGAGCACAGAAGAAGAAGTGGCAGAAATGAGGATGTTGAGATGGATGTGTAGAGTTACAAAAAAGAATCGAATAAGAAATGAGACAATCAGAGATTACAAACAAAGTGAGAGAGATAAATCTAAGAATGAATACATGGAAAAAGAGTGATGGCAATGAAAGTACAGTGGGAGAGAAAGGGAGGTCAGCAGCAGTTAGTGCACGGAGTGTACTGTACTGTTACGTTTTCTGGGCCAGTGTCACGCACACAAGAACAGTGTCAGGGGACAGTGGCACTTGCGTAAGAATGGTATCACAGGACAGTAGCGCGTGCTCACGGGCAAACGTCACGTCTTGCCTTGATTTACAGGCTGCTGAGATGCCTTCACACACTCCATAGTAGTGTGGACCCCCTGATGACGCTCATTACAACAGTTAGGAGCCATTGCAGTGCAGTTGCCGTTGTAACATGTAACCTTTTGCAAACAGCATTACACCACAATGCATATGTTACGTTTTCCAGGCTAGTGTCACACACATATGGGACACTAGCACACATGCACAAACAATGTCACGGGACAGTGTCACACAAGTACGGGGCAGTGGCATGGACGCAGACACATTTTTTCCTAGATAACTGATAGCCAACATGTAAATGTTATCTCCCAACTAATCAGTAAAAGTTAGGTGAGTGCATGTAACCATTGTGGACACTTATGAGAAAAAATAATTTACAAAATTCTGAATTAGCATAAGGTGCCCTAATTCATAGAAAATGAAATTAATGACTTTATGAGATAGAAGTATATCAAGAACAGTTGCATCAACTTTTGAAATATTAAAATGTATGCTTCGGTTTAAATAAAGTGTAAATATTCTCTGTTGTTATACAAAGTTGCCATTTGTCATCCTCTGATAAACATCCATTGAGGGTTGCATCTGTAATAAAGGATCAGAAATCAAAAATAACATCATATTCATTATCACTGACCTTGAAATAGTGTAAAACGATACCTCATATGCTTATGTTTGAAATTTCGCATTTTTAATCTCTTGGGAGTGGGTCTTGGTGGGATAAGCCCATCAGTAAAGAATCTTAAAAATATTTTATTTGTGATCAGCAACCTTGCATAAAACAACTTTCTATGGGCCTATATTAGTCATCTCCATTCTTTTAGTTTTTTGGAAAGGAGTAAGTTTGACCGCACGTATCCCATTAGGGGGTGAACCCCAGGGGTCAGTTGATGCGGCATGCACAACTTCAAGATCATCTAATCATTTTTTCCTGAAGACACCTTTTGGTTTTGCTCTATCATAAGGGTGTAATTTTGTACAGAAAAATATGGTACAATAATGTGCTAAAAATTATAATATTTCAGGTCTAGAGGGTGGAAAATAGGGTGGAACCAAAAAAGGTTCATCAAGACATTGAGCAATTTATAACATGTGAGGAGGCTACCTGACAAAAAAACAAAAACTGAAGTGATTTCAAAGAGTTCATAAATAGGTCTTGTTAGAACAATAATTGAGCCTGGATGCATGGAATGATAATGACATGATAATGAATTCAGTGCACACAGTATGCTTGCTAATTTCTCATCTTACATAGGTAGACATTTGACAAGTATCAGCTGATGTAACGTGTCTGTCATGTGAATGAGTGGAAGATAGAATAAGAATTTATGGACCTGCTCAGCCCAAAGAGTGTCTGCTCTGTGAGAATCCCAGGTCAGATCTATTTCATGGTCACTGCTATATAATTCTAGACTTTTATACCTGGCTGCTCACTATGTGTCATGTTTTATATTGCTGTGGACTTCTTTGGTGTCTGCTCGACTCTAGTAGTATGTAAGCGTACCCTGTGATGGACCTGCTATGCTGTCTTGCACCTGATGCTTCCAGGAAAGGTGTATTTCCTCACCCTCAAAAACCTCTGTAGGAATAAATGTGTTTACTAAATGAATGAAAGGTTTCATGTCTTAAAAAGTGGACTAAGCCTGGAGTAGATCATTACAGACACAAGTGCGTGAGCTTGGGGTTGAAAGCAGGTGTCTGGAATTATAAAGCATTGCACGACCATGCCTCCAAATGCTGGAGCTACTCCTTAATTAGAATGCTTTAATTTTAACTTGAATGAAAATAGTGAATCCATCTTGCTGCACAATTGTGTCCAATCTAACATCTCTGAACCCATTAAGTCTACCAGTCTATAGTTTTAGAAGACCCACTTGGATGGCCGTCTTCAAGGAGAACAAGTTGAACCACACTCAGCTTAAAAATACAGGGACACACAGCCCTGAAAACATGAGCACTGTACTATTTGTTTCAGTTATCGATTATTTCAGCAGTTTAAGTCCATTACAGGGTAATAAGGTGCTGGGGACTCCCCTAACAACACTGGGTGCAAGGCAGGGAGCCACAAGTGAATGGTGAAGTGTAAAATACTGCGGCTAGCTTTTACACCTCACATTACATTCATTCTGAAAGCTGTTAGCTCAATGGATTGTCTTGACAACACTCCATAGCAAAAGTTCAAATGAAGCTGTGCAAAGCAAACATGTCAATGTTACATCTCTTAGAGAGACATATTACTTGTTTCTTGGCACTTAGCTAATTGCTGCATTTTGTTTCTTTGTTTTCAACTTCTTTGTGCTGAGCTCTTTCAAATATTCAGCCAGAGATATCTTTAAAATAACATCTTGTCTTTTTTATTTTAGGTCCAGTCTTTCTGCTATAAAGTAACTGTATAAATAATTCCAGTCCAGCTAGTGCTTATAATGGCATTACCCATCAGCATCCCAGAATGTGACAGTGCTCTTGTAGTTGCCAAGGTGACATCAAATATCATTTTCAAATGGTTCTGCCATTTTAGGAGTAAGTGGTTTCTAATTTATGGCAAACTGTGACATGAAAAATGGAGGCATGGGTTTCTAAAAGAAAAGAAAGAATATTTTCACATTTTTTTTAACATGAATTCAATTTGACCAAAGGAGAGAACTGTACCCTCCAATATTTTTCAATAAATTCCCAAGATGTGTGCTTATTACTTGCTGCAAAAAAGAGAGAATATCATCTCTCCATCTGATGTTTTGTGGCAACCAGTAATACTAAAATATATTTTTATAAAAATGTATGATAATATAATAATATGTCTGCCTCAGGTTCACTCTCTGGTATTTCGGATCATAAGCTTTTTGAATGTAACTTTAGCATTATTGCCACTACAGAGAAAAAGTCTGTCTCTTATCTCGACATTAAGTCTGTTAATTCTGATTAGTTTGCTGCTTCCCTTCTGTTCTTCGTCTCTTTTTGGCTTACATAGTCTTCCCTCTCCTGAAAACATGGTTTCCCTTTATAACAACTGAGTTTCCCAACTGCTAGATAACTTTGCTCCCTTAAGTAGTAGGCAGGTTCCAGCCACCCGCTCCTGTCCCTGGTACACCCATGAGCTCAGAGCTATGAAAGCCACTAGCCAGCATCTTGAACAGGTTTATAAGAAAACAGGCCTCATAGTTCATTCACAGCTTTACACTGAGCACATACTTAAATAAAGGGATGCCCTTAACACTGCTCGCTCCAACTATTATTCCTCTCTCATAAATGGTGCTAAGACTAGGCCTAGAACTCTTTTTAGGACAGTTAATAAACTCCTCCAACCCCCTCTTCTAGTATGCCCTAATACAGCTGAACCGTGTCAGGCTTTGTTACATTTCTTTAATACCAAAATTGATCAAATCTATCACAGTTTCCCCTCTACACCACAGTCACTCACTCATTCTGATCTGCCATCTCCATCATCAAGACTCGCTTGTTTCTCGCCTGTTGACTCTCTTGCCATCTCTGAACTTACAAGGGGGCTCCGCCCCCTGCTCGCTTCGCTCAGCACATTATTCCTAACTGTACTCAGCAGTAGTGCCAAGCACAATACGGCGGTGACGCCTGCGCCCTCACTACGCATTAGTGCCACTCACAATATGGCGGCAACGCCTGTGCCTTCCGTATTATGTCGGGTTTCACCATGCTGTGTAGGCGCCTTTGCTTTTCGTACTTTCCCGCGCCTTCCGACGCGCGATGTAGGCGCCTGCACCTTCCGGGTCTGCCTCCGCTGTGTGGTGTGGACGTTTAACTGTCGTTGTTTCCGCCTTTATATTCTGTCCCTCGCTGTGCATGTGTTTCGTGCCTAGGTTTTTTTGAAGCTGTTGCCTTCCAGTTTTCATCGTCTGTAACCTGCTCTCCATGTGTTTGGCCCCGTTCTTTAACCTCTTTATGACGTTTTACTTTTTTTCCTACTCTGTCTTTTATTTCTGATCTCGCTTTATCCTGCTTGCGGCATGTCAGACGGTTTGTAGTCTCTCCCGTTTTGCTCTGGGGCAGGGGCTTTGTGTGGTGCCTGCGCACTATGTCTCCTGCGTCCACGGGCAGGTCCCTGCGTCCATATCCGGTTTACCATTCTCGTTTAGTAATATGGATATAGTACATGTTTCATTTCAGCACACTCACTGACTACATCTCTGATCTTAAGCCGTGGATGGAAAATAACTTTCTCAAACTTAATGCCAATAAAACTGAAGTGTTGCTGGTAGGCCCAAACTCCCATTTTTCTAAGGCATCCAGCTTCTCTATTTCTGTTGATGGTACACTTGTCAAACCTGTTCCTCTTGTCAGAAATCTTGTTTTGTTGGATTCATCACTTAACTTTGAGCTACACATTAGGTCTCTTTCCAAAACTTCATTCTATCCTCTCCATAACATTGCCTGCCTACGTCCATTTCTGTCCTTTAATGATGCTCAAATCCTGGTTCATTGTTTCATAAAGTCTTGTATTGATTACTATAACTCCCTTTTCATTGGTCTCCCTGCAAAATCTATACAGAAGCTAGAGTATATTCAGAACTCTGCAGCCAGAGTCCTCATCCACACAAAACGTTTTGCTCACATCTCCCCTGTTCTCTCCCAGCTTCACTGGTTACTGGTTCCATCAAGGATTAAATTCAAGATTCTGCTTCTCACCTTTAAAGACCTACATAACTTTGCCCCCCTCTGCCTCACTCAGCTCCTAGCTCCATACACTCCTTGTCGCTTTCTCAGGTCCTTGAGCAGTACTCTCCTTACTGTCCCACACATCAGACTGTCCATCCTAGGAGGGCAGGTCCTTCAGCGCTATAGCCCCTCAACTCTGGAACTCTCTTCCTCAGTCTCTCCGAGATTGCTCCTCTTTCTGCACCTTTAAATCTTAACTGAAAACTTTCCTCTTCGATGAACTTTTGTCTTCTGTGTAATTTTTTTCCATTTTTTTTACTCTGTATGTAAAGCGACCTTTAGTTTTGTGGAAGGCACTCAATAAATGCAACTTATTATTATTGTTATTATATGAAAAGGTAATTTTATGTTTACTTAACTCATTTGAAGCTCAATACTTTGTCATAAACAAACCCATTGAAAACTCTTATTCCCAGCTCTAATGATCCATTAATTCTCCCATCATATTTCTAAACATCTTTTTCAGTTCAGGGTTTTAGGGACAAGATGCAGCCCTGGATTAGGTACCAGTCCATCATGGGGCATACTTAGTCACATAGGCACACTTATAAGGGGCCAGTTTGGAAACATCATTTAGTCTAAGATGTTTGGCTTTGAGATGTTGGAAGAAACAGAAAGTCAAATGTGGGTCTGGGTCTGACTTTTTAAGTAATGGTTTGATAACTGAAACATTTAGTGTATCAGGAACTGCGTAATGAGCTATTTATAATGCGAAGAATAGGTGCTGCAAAAACATCCATTGTGTTTTTTCTAGTTTTGTTGGCACTGGATCTAGGGAACAAGTAGGAGGTTTCATTGTATAAATTACAGCTAAGACTTCCTGTTCTGTGACACAATTAAAATTTCAAAAGTGTTGAATGCAAGGTGAGACAAGGTTTGCCAAGCTGGTATGAGGTTTGAACTGTGATGCTAAGATATGGGATCTTATATTTTCAATGTTATCATTAATGAAGTTCATAAAATCTGAATTGCTAATGTCGGTTGGTATTTGGCACTGTACTTCTGAATTCCCATTTGTTAGATTAGCCACTGCTCTACACAGTACATGAGGATTATCATTGTTATTATCTATTATTTTAGAATAGTAGTATGAGCAAGCTTTAAAGAGAGCTCCATATGCTCAAAGCACTCAATTATTCAACCTAAAATCTTCTATCGAGCACACTGATCTCAATTAAAACTATTCCAAATGTTTCCAGGACAAGATCCAACCTGTGAATGTTGCAATCAAGCTCCAGCCTCACTGGGCTACATGTTTTGGGTGTGCACCAAATTAAGAGCATTTTGGACAAAAATCTTTGAATGCCTCTCAGACCACCTTGGTGTCACAATGTCTCTTAATCCACTAACAGCTGTGTGTGGTGGACTCCCAGATGGACTTAAAGTAGAGAAGGACAAACAAACTGTAATTGCCTTTACCTCACTACTAGCACATAGACTTATTTCGCTCAACTGGAAGAATCCCACCTCACCACTTTAAAGTCAGTGGGTAACTAATGTCATACACTACCTGAAATTGAAAAAAAAATCAAATTCCCACTCAGAGGATCTGTTCAACACTTTTTAAAATATGTCAGGATCTAATCAATTATATATTAGAACCATCTTCTGTATCGGGGAAAGGGATGCTCTTCCTTTCTTGCTGCTTCAAAGAATTGCTTTGTTGGCTGGCTGTCCTTTCTTTCTTTCTTTTGGATTGGGGTTGAATTTTGATTTTGTTAAGTTTGATTTGATTGTATGGATTGTTTTTTGCTTTTAATAAAAACAGAGATTTTTTAAACTTTAAACACTCTCTTTCCATGCAGTTTGAAAGACCTGCAGCTGTGTTGCTCTCCATCTACTCTCCAGTTTTTGACGCTGTAATTTAACAGCTTGAGTGCTCTCATTAAACCAGGGTGAGTTTTTGTGTTTCATCACTTTTGTTTTAAGGGGAGCCATTGCATCCACGGCCTCTCTCAAGTTCATATTGTAAGTTGATGTTAGCTAATCTAAATTGTTTTCCAAAATTACACTTGACTTACTCAAAATATAACTATTTTGAAGCAGAGTTACAATCCAGATGTCATATTGTTTTTGTTTTTATCTGTGAATGTATTGGTAAGAGCAGAACCAAATCAAATGTAATTAAGTAGTGATCATGAAATAATTTAATTTAATGGAGTAAAATTTTAATTCTGAATTTCAACTCTGTAAATTATAACTAAATTTAATGTATTGTTATTATGACTTGGACCACTGACAATCTGACAAAATCCTGTGGGATTTAACAAATTGCTAAAAATGTCAGTTTCCACATCAGTATGTACATTACAATCCCCCAACAACACTACACAATCATAATTAATAGCCAAAGCAGGTGAAAGGTTGCCAAATTCAGTATTGAACAATGAATATGGCCCTGGTGGTCTGTAGACCAGCACTACAACTGTGTTGGAATCGGTTTTAATCATTAAAATGACTGCCACAAAGGATATGAATTCACCAAAAATTTTAAAAGCGGTTTGCATTTTGTCACAATGAATTATTCCAAGGCCTCCTCCTCGATCAGAATCTCTAGACTTATGAAGGAACGAGTATCCATCTGGTGACGCCACAGCTAAGGGAACAGCGCCAGATTTACTAAGCCACTTTTCAATGAGAAGTAACAAATCAGATTTTGTACTTAATATAGTATCATTTACCAAAACAGCTTTACTTCCAAGAGAGTGAATGTTTAAAATGCAGCATTTAAAACTGCAAACATGTTTCTGCCCTGCTTAAATACTTTAAGATTTAATTTGAAGTAAGGTGCTATAACAGGTGCTCTGATGGAGGATCTAGTTTTATCTCTTGGTCTAATTATGCACCTTGTTTTTCGGTTGTGAAGTAATTTAAGGTTTGAAAGCAACATTAGAGACCATCCTGCAAAAAAAAAAAAAACCGCACAACTGTTCTGTTATAGGTTTTGGGTTTAGGAAAAGGGTGGGTGGATGGGCCTACATCAGAATGTGACTGATGCATTGTTGAAATGTGCAATTAATGAAGTGAGCAGAAAAAGTGATTTGTATGCTGTCTGGAGTAGCTAAAATAATAAACACCAAGAAAGGTCATGTAGGACTTAGACTTGGTATGGAAGTGGGCTTAAGGTTGCAGAAAATTGACATGCTTCCAGTTTTTCAGCATCATGAATTGGTTACAGACATTTGGATGTAAGCAAGTTTTATATAGGAGGCCCTAAGACCATGGAGATGTCTTGTACATGCTTCCGACACTGAACTGGATTGACAATGTTTCAAAACATTATGTTCAGTTTTCACCATTCCTCCAGGGTCTATGCAAGTTGAACAAACTAAATTATTACATAGTTCTAAAATATTTAACCAAGGAGACTTACAAGGTTAGACAAAGTCTGTGTGAAGGAAGGGGTTAATGGTAGCAACCCTCCACACCCAAAATAAGTCAAGCAAACAGACTTTACTGTAGCAGTAATTATGCTGAAGTATACAGAAAGTTCATCCCATGTTTTGTTTCAGCAATAACCCATACAAACATTACTAACCAACAAGGGTTTCAAGACAGCCTATGAACATTTAAGAGTCATCCAATCCAAATCCCAGTGCTTCCGCAGTACTTTCTTCAGCCTTATGCTAAGCTACAGTACACCCTGCTGGTGGTTCAAGCAGCTCCCAGATTTCTAGTCAGATGTAGTACACAACTTGTTTGAAATGCTGGAAGCTGAAACTCATCTCTTCATAGGTTTTTCTTCAGTTTATATACTTATCTTGATGATCACCACATGGGACTGAAGGTCTCAGGCTAGCAGTGTCATGGCTAGGTTTGATTTTTCCTAATCCCTCAGAAGGCTAATTTTACAGTACCTTGTTTTCCCAAGATACTGCAGAGCATTTTCAGACAAAGTAACATGCCAGACCATGTGTTACATGGCCATTAAAATTGATGAATCTTAGTAATGGAGATATTTGTGCAGAACCCAGCTCTTTGAATGTTTGAGATTAATCTACCGGCTTTAGAACAATCTAGATGAGAACAGCCCATTCAGCCCAACAAAGTTCACCAGTCCTGATAAATTCATTATTAAAAAAAAAAAAAAAAAAAAAAAACCACACACCATCACGTCAAGTTTTGAAAGTCCCACTGCCTACCACACTACTTGGTAGCTTAGTCAATGGGACTATGGGTCTCTGTGTAAAGTAAAACATCCCAATGTCAGCGTCCCCTTGTTCTTAATGAACTCATTTTAAAAATAACATCAACCCACAGTACTAACTCTCATCTTAATTTTAAAACACTTTAAGCAAAAAGATTAAGAGGTGCCATGATTAAAGTGAAAAGGCTCAACTCTTAACCTTTTCTCATAATTCAATTTTGTAGCCTGGAGACCAAAACTACACACTGTACTCCAGATGAGGGCTCACCAGTGTGTTATAAATCTGGAGCAGAACTTCCTTGTACTCTAGTCATCATCATTCAATATAACCAAACATTTTGATAGCCTTCATAACGGCTTCTGAACACCATCTGACAGTTTCGAGTCCACAACAACTCCTCAATCCTTTTCAGAAGGTAGTATGATCGATTCAGACCTCTCATGCCCTTTAATTAGAATATGTTAGAAATCACAAATTCCACCTCCATTTAGGAGCCTTTTAATGCGTCAATCAGAGCACACCACTTTAAATAAATGCCTACTTTTGCAACTTCAGGTAGAGCAAGTCTAGTTTTTGCAAAGATTACTACTTTATAGTCCTGGGGGGTATTTTTCGTACATGGATTACTCATTTAGCCAGATGTACTTGTTGACGATTTAGCATGATCCTGGATCTGTCGGAATTCTTGCTGGAATTATGACATATTAAATGATTAATCTGACACATAGGAAATGAAACACTGCATTCAGTAAATACAATGCACACTACTTATGCGTTTAATTTGTCGGACACTTTTTGCCAGCCGTCTTTTCTGGTTTGGGCTGCTTTTGCAGCGTTACCCCCTGTGCATTTTAAATCTTGAAATTCTTCCTATCCTTCGAGTAAAAAGGTCCTGCTCCGCTTGTGTGAAGGAAAAAACCTATCAAAGACTTGCTGATCATGATTTGTAGACTCAATATATATGGGCTTTTCAATCAGCATGGGCGTGCGCAATCTTGGATGTTTAGATCCAGCTAGACTAATCTACTACACAGCCGCGTTTGAAAAACCAACTTATCCCGGGTGAGTTTCACCGGCATTAACTCATCCAAGATGAGGCATCTGATCTCCGATTTAAGCGCTGTACGGAAAATAGCCTCCCGAGTTAAAGTGAATGTTTAGGTACTGTATATACTCTCGTTTGTGTTCTGCCACAGAAGTCAGGGCTTGATTTTACCATACAAATTTCTGGTATTTTAGAATGTCTGTCATACAAGTCAAATGTGGAAAACTCACGCTATTGGTCCAAGTGATTGATATGCCAATACCCACCTGAGACAGTAACCACAGAGCATGCTGCTTTTATTTTTTTAATGCATTGTGCCTACATGACCACACTAATACCCTAACTACTGTGAAGCGACGTTTGCACGGTTCTGTGTATCTCACACCCTCATACACCTTTATCGTATCTATCTACAACGGAGTGTTCGATCAGAAGAAAATATGAAGCCAATTCTAAATTAAATCGCTGAAGAGGCGAAAGAAATTGGAATTGTGTGACAAACTGATGAGTTAAGAAAGCTAGAAGACAGGGGGGTATGAAATATTAAAGCTTTGCATTTTTGAATTGGTATACACAGGGGTTTGATTTTATGGTCGATTTTTTGAGCTTCAAGACCCGACTTAATTACTATATATAATTGAGTATAAGTTGAGTGGTATTTAAAATTCTAAGCTATAAATGTATTGTGTCTACTTTAAAGGTCAGTACTCCCCCCTTTTGATTGGGAGAATAGGAGAGAGGGGAAAAAAAAAAAAAACCCACACCACACGCCTTCACTGGCATGCATGACACTGCTTATTCCTTCTTCACTGGGCCATAATCAACTTTAAACTGTTCAAAAGATTTCAAATGTCCCTAAATTGTTCTGTGGAAAATGTACTTCCCCCACCAATTTCAGATGTGTAATCAGACTGTCAGCCATTGAGGTGGAGGGGTTAAAAAAAAAATAAATAAATAAATAAAATCCAAACCCAGGATTTGAAGTAGGCCAAACCAGAGTATATGCAGTAGACCTGTTAGGAACCTCCACCCAATCTAACAAATAACTCTTGAAAGTGCAATGAGTGGCCTTACCTCAAAAGGGAGGACCAATACACCACTAAAACAGCACTGGCAATTGTTTCAACTTCATTGTGTGGACCTTTAAGAGGTCTAGGGTTTTCTTGGGTAAATTCTGGAATTGTTCAATGTTAAATATGTCACACCCTTGCTTTGCAGAACAGTATTAAAAAAAAAAAAAAAAAAAAAAAAAGTTTGAAAGCTGTAACTCCTGACCTCTGACCACCACCAGGCATGGAGCCACGCCTCACACTGGGAGCAGACCGCCAACTCTGGATGGGTCAACTGTGCTTATACCATTACAAAATTCCTGGATTCTCACCTGAACCTTCCTTGGAAATCTGAATAGTCTGAAACAAGCAAGGTACACAGTTTTCAGAAAATGTTTGCAATAAATCCAGACCAAGATAGGGAGTCCCCCAGTATGCTTGCCAACAACTCTTCAACCCTTAAGGATACTCCAGAGGCCATATACAAAAATCAAGGGAAGCTGTACCTAGGTCTAAATAGTGTACTCCTGTTTCACTTCAAGCCTTGTTTGAGAGTCCAATTATATTCTTTGAATCTTGCCCCTTTTTTTGTGCTGAATTATCTATATTGACTCGTGTGACAAGTTACTCAGTGCAATTAATCTTAACTGAGTCCTACAGTTAGGTGGATTGGGGCCATAGCCCACTAGAGGTAAAGCCACCTCCAAATTCAGATTTGGACATTGAAACAGTCCAGGATACTGTCAAAGCATGTACAGCATCTCTGTCCTCTGAAGTTAACACAAGAAACTTCACACCACAAAAAAGTGAAAAAAAAAAAATTGGCTTTATTAAGTTAATGTCTGTCTTGCATAGCATTTCTGAGAATTAACAGGGCTGCAGCAATAACCAAGCAGAGGAGTCCTAAGAATAGGAGGGTCAGCTTGTAAAAAGGAGTACCTGAGGAAGGGGAAAAAAAAAAAAGTTTAAAAATGCCAAATACTTGCTTCAGGAGCCACTCTGCACCCCACACAAAAGTTAAGAAATCCATCTAGATGGTTTAAAAGAAGTGCTTTAAGAAACAAATAGAGCTACATTGTTGACTTACCATAAAAATGAAAATTCTCCGGGTTTAGATTTTCAGACATGGCTACAGGCCCTTCAATGGCTCTCTTAGCAATGTGGGCACTTTTGGGACAAAAACGTCCTGAGCAGTGTTTATCTAAAGCATCAGAAGCAGGGCTTGGCATTACTAGGAACATGGAGGGGGGAGGAGAAGACAAAGAAAGGAGTTAGTTTAATGAACACAACTGCTATCCCAATAGTTGTTTCGGCAACAAATCAGTCTTGAACTTACTTCCTCCATCAAAGCAGCCTTCATTGCAAGCTTGAGATGCCGCTGGGCAAATTTCAGTTGAGCACATGAAGTAAACCTAAAAAAAACATTAAGTGTTTAAATTTGTATTAAGTGATAACCGCCTAGGCTTGTTTTTAAAGGTTTTAAAATGTCAAAATGAAGCAAGCTTAAAAGTTTTGGCTGTAGCTGACCTCTTCATCCAGGCGTTTCCAAGTCCTGGGGTCCAGAAACTGAAATGTTTGGAGGTCAAAGCGACGGATATATTTTGGCAAAGGATACCCCGCTAAATCTTTTAAAATCAAATTGACTGCAGATTCATTATGTGGACACCTGAAACAGAAAGGCACATGGAAATACTTCTGGGGTGGGTCGGGAAGTACACCCAGATTCAACTCTATACTGGCTCGTCAAGAAACTAATGTTCATGTAGATCAAGGTTTCAGTTTGGCTTCAGGCAATGAGATTGCAACCCAAAGCACACAACCAGTACAGCTCAAGATGGAAGTCATAGAAAGTCTCGTCGTCATTTTCTTAAAAGATCAGTTTGGCAGAAATGGCACTTAAGGACCAGGTTTGGCTGTACACTAACAAAATGGTTTCTGGAGGCAACAAAACAAAAATGCTTTCCAGAGGTAAGCAAACGTCAATTTTAAAAGGAGATTCTCCTAATCACAGCCTTGCCTTTAAATATAGGACAAAACATCCACGTTCTATTACAGTATGAAAGGGGGGAGTGGAATGGTTGAGGGGTTACTGTGGAGAGAAAAAAAAAAAAAAAAAAAAAAAGTGGACAACTCCTCAATTAGTCTCTAGCTAGTTTATGTACACGTGGGTGAAGCCTTATTATTCCATTCCTACTTGGTTACATTTTAAAATGGCGACATTAGATGTTTATTGTGGAAAGATAATGGAATTAACTTTCAGAACAGCTCCAGAAAAGAGCATTTACTTCAAGTACTTTGATCACTCTTAAGCAAAATCTTCACTTACCCTTCATAGATGAGTACCCAAGCATTCATTGAAGAACGAGGGTATGCAATGCAGTAATGTACCAGCAACACCACATTAGGTTCAGGTGGGTTTGCAAGTTGGAGTTGCAGGTAGACTTTATTACCCAACAATAAGCTAAGGGGTACCTGGGAATATGGGTAGAATGAAGAGTAGCTTTCATCTGAGAGAGAGAGAGAGAGAGAACGAACAGACCATAGTTAGGGTGTGTCTCTCCCACCATCATTCTTAGTTTCAAATACTACAAGTGAACCTTTAGCAATTCTTAAAGAAACTCCAAGTTGCTCGGAAGAAATGGAAGCAGGAGGAGGAGACACATTCATTACCAAGTAGCCAGTGCTGGTCAGACTTCCTTTGGAGTAGCGACATTCCACCTGGAGACTACAGACACATGTCACATTAGAAGCCTTAAGCCATCAAACACTATGGTGGAAAAAAGGTTAAGCTCTTACCGAAATGGACTGTCTCTTGTAATCAGCCCATATGTTTGCAGCTTGCGTCTGATTAGGCCTTGCACTTCGGCCACATAAATTGTAGTTTCAGCAATGACCTGCATTTAAAGGCTTACCATGAGCTTGCAGTCATTCAAAAATGATTAGCTAAGCCAATTAAAAAAAACAAAAAGGACTTACAAAGACGTAAGTGCCACAGCCAGTCACTGGGAATTTAAAAATGGCAAATTGTGGAGTGCAGATCACAGGGAGACAAGACTTGTTGCCCGAAACCACCAACGTTGCTGGGTCCACTTCAGGTTTACTGGCAGTGCGGTAAACCGCAAAGACAAAGTGGCCATCTGCTGTGCATGCTAGAAGGGGTACAACCAAATTTGGCTCACAAAAAGGCATTGGACTTCACACCCAATTGGTTTTCTCCACCATTCCATTACATACTGTCCATGGGGTAATAACAGTGTGACGTTTCTTCATCCACACAACATCTATTAGCCAAGCAGGAGTGGGGTTTAGCACCAGGAGGACCACAGGTCACTTGTTTATTCCTTGGTAGGTTGCAGCCTAATTAGGGGTACATTGTGTAGTTACAAGATCAAGTCACAGAATCTAAGATTGGCATCCATAAGCTACAGCCAAAACAAGCAAGCCTCATTTTGACGAACAACAGATTTCCACAAATCAACCATTACCTTGATGAGCCACAATCCTCTGTACAGGGCACATCATGTGCTTTTGCAGCTTTTCTCCAGTACTGGTCTGATGAACAATGGTTAACTCATAATGTTTGCCCTGTGCAGATACCAAGATTCATCAAGGATGAATTTCACACAACACCCTTTAAACCTGCAAAACAATTCTCTTACCACAGTCTTGACATGACACCCTTTATAAGCAGCAGTAAAGATGAGCTTTTTAGCTTTCTCCACCAGGCTATACCCACAAGATTTGGGAGCTTGGTTAACCACTACTACCAAGCTGTAAAAGGAATCTATGGTGCAATATCACAAGTCAGTATGAATTCATACAACATTTAGAACCATCCCCTTCACATGGATACTTGCCAACTACTTTAACTTCATTAAGAGGACCCAATGGCAGCTCGATGGACATGTAGTCCTCCAAACAAGACACTCCAGCTTCAATTGGAGAGGGTGCAGGAACAGGACACCTCAAGTGGATCACTGTTCTGTGCCCAGCAAAGGAGGTGTAGATCACGGTTAACACATAATGGTGATCCTAGAAATTTGGGAAGGCAAACCTTCAGACTGCACAAAAAGTCAGATGAGACACCACACTTACACAGCTGCCATCTCACCAATATCTTGACATCACAGGCTGTATAAGGAACGCTGAAATAGATATCCCTCTCCTCTTTGACTAGATGATACCCACATTTACTTGCCAGGCTGACCACCGTTACTTCTTTACCTACTTTGTCTAGATTTAAAATTAGACAAGACAGTAAGGCTAAAATCCCCTCAAGAATTCTAAAAAAGCCATTCAGTTCTTGAACTTGCCTAGGATCTTCACAAGTTGCACAGAGACAGTAGGCAGCCTTGCACTCATTGCAGACTTGTAGCACATTGCTGGAGGAGTCCCAGGCTTTACAGTGACAGGTGTGCTTGGTGTAAAGAGAAGGGGACATTTCATATCCACTACCATGGAGGCTCCTCTAGCAGTCTTATAGTAAACAGTCAGTACGTAATGGTGGTGCTAGAAGACAAAAAGCATGGTTTAAGCCATTAACTCTACAAGCGAGCAGTTTAAATAGGCTTCAATTTAAGGCTGATAGCAGTGTAAAGGGGTAAGGTGGTTGTGGTAGTGGGTGGGCTGAGGCCTATCTCAAGAGAATAACCTTGAAGATGTAGCCCTGAATAACTGCACAGTTGATTAACAAGGAAACCAGAGACCACTTTATTCCAAGCATATGACTCTCCAAAAACTGGAAAGTCAAGTGGGACATCAAAGAATGAAAAAGCCTCCCAGTCCTGGTGACTTGCATTCACTCTCAATCAGACATTATGAAGTTTCCAAGTCCACCATATACTTAATATGCAACATTACAATGAATTGATGTTCAGGAGCGTAGTATCTTAATCCATGAAATTAAAAAAAAAATAAAATAAAACAACCACACACCACTTAACATTTAGAGTATACTGCCATTAATCAGTGACTTGCCAAGTTTGTAATTTAGTAGTCGAAGGGCTCATTTATACTTCATGCTCAGAATGCGTACGCGCCTGCATCATGGCTGCCATGCGTTCATTTGATGCGTCCTCCGAGCAGGTCCTCAGAAATTAACGTGACGCATGCGCGAGTTGCAGTACCAGTAAAAAGTCTGGGGGCGCAGTGTGCTAAAAGTTGGAATGGGACGTCAGAGTCTCAGTTTACTATCTATATGGGACAGCAAGCTGCTTTGTGGATCCTACGAGATCAGTGTGCGCACTTCGATGTTTGATAAATGGTTTGATGTGGTGAAGCAAAATGCCGACATACAGATGTATTTGTGGTGCTTTTATATTCAAGCGTTGCTTATTCCCCGATTTAAAATGTATCGTGTCATTACAGTCTCACATACCGTCTTCTGTGCCGTCTTTTTCTAGGGCTTCCTCTAGTCCTGACAGCAGCGGATCGCCAGCAATAGATCACCACACTGAGCACATTAAATGTATGATATTCCAACTCTGCACATTTAGAATCCTTAGATTCATACTTTATATCACTTTCATGATGAAAAGCATTAAAGTATGTATATTACATTTTACAGATAAATGGTTAATTTCGTTTAAATAATGAATACTGTTAATTACACACATGGGGCAACAGTGGCGGAGCGTTAGCGCTGCTGTCTTGCAGGGAGTCACGCTGCCGATATTCCCTGCCTGGAGTTTACAGGTTTTCCTGCTGGGTTTCCTCAGTGTGCTCCAGTTTCCTTCCAAAGATATGCAGATTTGGTGCCAATAAAATAACGCAAGTGTATGTGTGTGCTTGTATTCACCTTGCGATGAGCAGAGGCCTCGTCCAGGGATTGTTTCTCACTCTTGCCCAATGCTTGCTGGAATGGACACATCCCTGGATTTAATCAAGAAACACCCTTTTCAGAGATATTGTGGTAAGGTGTCATCGGAATTTAATGGGTGCTCTAGGCAATTCACAACACAGAAGCCGAACATGTTCTCACCGTGATAATATCTCGCACTGCCACCTGGCGGATTCCTCCAGATTTACGTAAAGTATGCGCACAAGTATAAACACTACAACGCTTGCGTAGCAGGAGCATCCGCTGCAGCATGCATTGCGTGAAGTATAAATCCGGCCTCAAGATCTAATCTTGTACGATTAGCTACCGTGGCTGTCAGTGTCTGTCCAGAATTTTAAATCACCTGTAGCTCGCAAACCATTTGACCTATTGACCTGGAATTTGGTATACACTATGCGACCTCTACTGTCTGCTTTTGGGAGGATTTACTACTCTTGATTTTATTGTAGAAATCTGCTCTCGGCAGCAGGGCAGCTGTGCAGCGCATGCGTACAGGCGCTGTTCTGATCCCTACTAGCTTCTCCGTCACTTCTCCTACCTCTCCATATCTCAAATCATTGAGGCAGATAGCGAGGATGCCATCTAGCTACCGCCTTTGCTGTCACTTCCTCTACCACTTCATATTTTAAGCTGGCACTTAAGTGTTCAAGTGTTTTTTCAAAAAACACAAACTACAACACCATACTAAAACTGCAACAAATGTGAAAAGATGCTGACAGAAGAAGAGAAGCAGCAGGCAACTAGAGTGGAGAAAAGAGCTGCTCATCAACCTCTGAGCAAACGAATGCTAAACGTACAGAGTATGAAAACTAAGTTACATATAGTCCACCGTTACTGGTAATTACATGATGTGGAGCACAAGTGGTTAGTATAGTACTTAAGGACTCAGTTCTATTTAAGAGTTTCTGCTTTAGTCATGATAAAACACCAAAAAGCAACTAACCACAATGGACACATCACAGGCAGTGTAGAGTGCACTAAAGGAGACATAGTTGGGACCCTTCTGCACAGCATAGCCACAGTGTCCAGGAGAAGCAATGGCAGACACTTTCTGCAGGTTTTTATCTAGGAGAGAGGGTGGAAAAATTAGGGTTACATTTACTTTTTGGGGGTCTTTAAGCTTGGGTAGGTGCAAGAGATAAACCCAAAAAATTACCAAGAACTTTAACATCTTCTGTATAACCATTAGGCAATAGGACCGTCATACCGGAGGATCCACAAACCACTTTAGGCAGAGAAGCTGGAACAGCAGTGATCGTTACGGGAAGATCTTGAGTAGGACAACGCATTGTTAAAGACCTCCACATCCCACCAGCAGGATTGTAGAGGACTTCCAGAACATAATGGCCACCCTGTTGAACATGCATTTTGCTCAATAAGCTTTAAGGAAGTTCAAATACACCAATTTCCACCACCACCAACTTACCTGAAGACTAACATGACAGCCTTTGTAGGGTATGGAAAAAGTCACATGGCCAAGAGCTTTAATCAGTGTGTACCCACAAGCTTTTGGGACTTTCACAACTGGAATTTGTTCAGAATCACCTGCATTGATAAGCAGACAGTTCTAGTCACCCACCGCTGTAGATTGACGTGATGGGGGTGGGGGTGGGAGAGAGTCGCTGCTACTTGCCAATTAACAGAATATCCTTGAGTGATTCAACAGGAAGTTCCACCATCATGCTTAAAGATTTACAAGCTATAGGGAGAGGCAAAGGCTTGATTGCAGATGTTGCGGTTGTAGTAGTGTCTGGCAAATCGGCACCAGTTGTTGGGCACCTCATTTGCACTCTCATTTGTGACCCTCTTTTAGCCTTGTAAATTACCGTAAGCAAGTAGAAGCCACCCTAAAACAAGAAAGCTAAACTATAGCATTAGGACAGTCAACATGGTCTTCCAAATTTTGGGATTTTCCAAACATCTTGCTGGTTCCTTCACCATTGAGGTAAGCTGGACAACAATTCAATCAAAACCGAGGCAACCAAAAACCCCATAAAACCACCCATGCTTCAGATAAATGGTACCTACAGAAATTCTGACATCACAAGATTTGTATTGTGCAGTGAAGGACAGTTGATGGTTTCTTTTCCCCAGTATGTAGCCACAACTTTTAGGACGAGTAACTACTACCACTTCCTTGTAATGTTTATCTAAAAAGAAACGATCAGAATTCAGCATGGAAGCAATATTTTATTTAATATCTACCACTCATTGGGGTTCTACTCACCAATTACATGAACCTCTTCCAAATCACCATCAGGGAGGTTAGTTGTCATGTTAGATCCTTTGCAAATCACAGCACTTGAAGGGATATGTGTGGTTATCCTAGTGAACGTTGTGATTGTTGGAGGAGACGGCTTAATTACTGGACATCTCATGGTTACAGGGCTCTGAACTCCATGAGCAGCCACATATAACACCGTCACAATATAAGTATTGTGCTTGTTTGAATGGGGGATTGGGGGATGGGGATGAGAGAAGAAAAGAAAAAAAGTTACAAAATGGTTATGGGGAGCATTAAGATCCACTTGATCAAGCCATACAGAAGGGGCTGGGTTGCATCCCACAAAAGTAGAAATCAGCAAGATTGTGTGTCTAAACACTTGACAAGCTTACATTCTTACCCATATATAAACATCACATGCATCATAGGGTACTTTCAAGACAATCTTTCTCCTAACTCTCCTTAAAACGTAGCCACATTCTGGAAGGGCCTGGTATACAGCAACCGTTTCATTGAAAGATACTGGAGAACAAAATATGTTCACATCACCAAAAGTCCTTCAGAAGAGGGAGAGAGTCTACAAAGGCTAAAAAATTGCCTACCTATTTTCACCTGATCTAGAGGTCCATCGGGTAAGGCCACACTCATGCTAGACTCTCCACAGGTCACAGGAGGGCCTGGGCTATAAGGCTTGGAGAGGGTAGTGGTCATAGTAGTTATTGGGACACCAACTGGGCAACTCATTGTCAAAGACATTATAGACCCTCCAGTTGGTTTGTACAGCACAGTCAAGACATAATTATTGTTCTGAAAGGAAGGACAAACCTACATTTGAAAACAGTTTTAGAGAAACCCACCTTTACAGTACGTGGTCAGGTTTACTTGCAGATTAAAATGTTTACTGTGGAATCCATACCTTAAGTCTAGTTTCCCCCCCAGCAAGATTAAACAAACTTAACCAGCAAACTACCACCTTACCAAGATATTGATGTCACATGCTGTGTATTTAACAACAAAGAAGAGAGATCCTCGCTTTCTTTCTAGTGCATATCCACACCCTTGCGGCGTCCGTGTTACAGGAATCACTTCATGAGCAAGATCTGTACATGTAAAACCAGCAGTTAGAAACCTCAAGCTACAGTTGCTAATTAAAACTTGCCAGAACCCACCTATTATCTGAATAGCATCAAAAGAGCCATCTGGAAGCACTGCTGTCATGCTGGTAGAGCTGCAAATCACAGTAGGTTTTTTAGAGACCGTGAATATTGTGGTTCTGGAGGGCATAGTAGTAATCGTAGTCAGCCCATAATCCCCAAAGGTAGTTGGGCATTCCATCTGGACAGCTATTGCTGGTCCACTTGAAGGCTGGTATATTATTTCAAGAACATAGGAGCCACCCTAAAAAGAAGCAAAATAAAAAAAAAAATAAAAACCACCTCAAAAAAAAAAAAAAAAAAAGGTGTAACCTATCAAATCTTAGTTTGTTAAATCCACTTGGTTACAACTCCTGACTGTTCATTACAACCCACTGTAATGGCCAAGACACTTACCAAAATCTGCACATCACACGCTTGATAAAGGGCAGTGAGCTGCAGGTTTCCTCTGGTTTTTACCAATGTATATCCACAGCTTGAAGGTTGTTGGGTCACAGCCACTTGCTCACCAAGAGCATCTAATAAAAGATAGTGTTAGGTGCTTGCCCATTGGGGTGGGTTAGTATAAACTGAACTACTCACCTATGACACTAACAGACTGTGGAGAGCCATCAGGCAAAGTGACCATCATACTAGAACTGCGACAGATTACAGTGGGAGTAAAACCCTTTGTGGTAAGTGTGCTGGTGGTAGACGGCATCTTAGTAGGTGTGGGTACTTTGATTGGGCATCTCATGGTCACAGACATCTCCATACCCCCATAAGGTGTGTACAGTACATTCAGAACGTAATTATTTCTCTGAAAAAGGTGGCAAAAATTAGATGCAAGAATAGGCCCCAACTGCAATATTCTAGGTACCAAAGAATCAGTTCCTCCACAACTGTTACTAGCACCTCTGTATGCATTTCAGGTTTTTGCCAGTCACAGATTTTATACACTTACCAAAATTCTTATGTTACAGGAGGTATAAAGGGCAGAAAAGGCAAGATTGATCGGCCTTTTCTCCAGCAAGTACCCACAGTCTCTAGGAGCCTGAACCACAGGCAATGCCTCATTCTTCTGGTCTGAGGGTGAAGGTGCAGATGTAAAATATGCTTGTTAGGCAAAGAGGTTATCAGTACAAAAAGAGGCTTACCTATTACTTTGACATCATTTATGGAGCCCGTTGGAAGCAACATCATCATGTTTGAAGCTTTGCAGATCAGAATAGGAGCACTAGGTGTGGTCCAAATGCTGCTAGTTGGAGCTAGTGTAGTTGGAAAAAGGGATCCAGTAGTAGGACACTTCATAGGAACCTTTGTTTTTGCACCACTTGGAGTTTTATAGACCACCAGAAGAACATAAAAGCCACCCTGAAAGGATAAAGCGCCTAGCATCTTTGAACTACAGGACCAAGTTGATCTAGAGGTTCTTGCGCAAGTACATTTTGACCTGGCAAAAGGTCTTACCTTTATTTGAACATCACATGCCGTGTATAAGGAGGCAAAGACCAGTTGCTTGTATTGTTTTACAAGTGTGTAGCCACAGCTTTTGGGTGCAGTAATGACAGGCACCTCTCTGTGAAGTTTATCTGAAAACGGGTTTTGGGGGGAGAATTGTAATTTATGAAGTGGAGTAACAATATGCAAAATGTGTTTTAACCTCACCTATTATTTTAACATTTTCTGGGGCACCGCCTGGTAGAACCACCATCATGCTAGACCCTCTGCAAAGTGTTTTGGGTGGAGCAATGGAAGTTGTAGGTTTTGTGGTAGTGATAGTAGTAGTAGCAGCAGTGGTGGGTTGCGTTTGCTCAACAACTGGACAGCTCATGGTCACAGCCTTCTGGGGATGTCCATAAGGTTGGTATAGCACAGTCAAGATGTATCTGTTATACTGAAAGAACAAGAACTCCTCTAAATCAGGGAGGCCACCTATCACAACCATCTTTTCGTTATACAGACTCCTGGAGATGGTCCTAATTAGTAGGCAGTAATCTAATGGTGCAGTTCTCCAGGTTCTTTATACTAACCCCAAATGGAAATGGATTTGCTGCTATTTACCATACCTGAACATACACATCACATGCGTTATATGGAGTGCTGAAAATGATCTTTCCACCTGCTTTTCTTAGCGTATAGCCACACTCATTTGGAGCCTGGTTCACAGCCATACTTTGATTGAAGAAATCTTGGGAGGGTAGACAACACACCAATAAAAGAGGACACGATTCCTACATCAGTTCAAGAAGTTTCCCACCCAACCACATCTTAAAGCTCACCTGTTATTTTAACTTGACTAAGCAACCCAGCAGGCAATATCACTTTCATGCTGAATTCTTGACAAATCACTAAAGGGTTACTGAGCGTCACTGGCATGGTTGTAGTGGTCGATGTGGTTGTTGGTGGTTGAAGGACTGGGCATTGCATGGTCACAGATGTTTCAACTCCACCAGAAGGTGTATACAGCACACTCAGGATGTAGAATCGATTCTAAAATGTAAATAAAAAAACCCTTTTGAACAAGAGGCTCTGAGCTCAAAACTAGTATTGATAGATTTGTGAACCAGGAATAGCACATCTAGTAGATTAGAGAAAAAACTTACATCAATTGTACATAAATTTGTGAGATTCTGTTAACTAACTCAGTGTTTATATTAATGGCTGAGGAAAAAAAAAAAAAAAAAAAAAATGCTCATGCTGTCATAGTGAAACCCAACTTTGCTTATACTCAACACTGGCACCAACTGAAGCAAATTCGATCAATTTTTATAAGCATGCTTTTGGATGTTGTGTCCATTACCTAGCTGTATGCTCACAAGTATGCAACACTCTTCCTCCAACACCCCCCCCCCCCCGAGCTTCCACCTGTTCAACTTTTATATCTGAAGCCTGCAAGGCCAAACTGAGAACATAATGTCCATTCTGTTCAGAAACCAAAAATTTAGGTCAACCCACAGATAGTGGTATTTGAAAGGCCTCAAATCTGGCAGGAAGAGAGCGCGTCAACATTCAAGGCCTCTTAGGAGTTACACAAAAGTCACCCCAAACTAGTGATCATGCCACAAGCTAGGCTGCAGAGTTTATGGTGCCAATAGCATGGTCACCTCAGAGGTCAATTTTCACCTCCCAGCTACAAACATTAAGAGTATCAGACAACAGTAAGTACTCCTATTCAAAACAAACCCTGAAGTCAGAGACTAAATGACCTTTAAGATTCATCAGGTCGGTTTCCCCAGAGTCTGCCTAGGTCTTAAATTCAATCTCAATTCCAGACTGGTGTCTGTCAAGCCCAAGAATTAAAAACCCACCTTAATTCGGACATCACAAGATGTGTATTGTGCAGTCAGGAGGAGGCCTCCAGGTTTTCTTCTGAGCACATAACCACACCTTGAAGGAAGCTGGTTAACTGGCACTGCTTCATTACTATTATCTATATACAGAACACCCAGATATTAAAACAAAAACTTGGCTTAATCATGGCTTTTAGTGTAATACTCAAGTAGAGGCTTTACCTAGAATAAAAACATCTGTTTGAGAGCCTCCAGGAAGCATCACACTCATTGTGAAGGGGTTACAGGTAATATGAGGTGCACTGGGTGTACTTTTCACTACACTAGTAGGAGGGATGGATGTAAATAACCCAGCATCTCCAGAAGAGGTGGAACACTTCATATACACCTTCATTTGCTGCCCATTTTCAGTTGTATAATAGATAGTCAGCACATAGAAGCCACCCTAAAAAGGGAACACTGATTTAAAGAATAACCTGAATTTGGAAAAGAAAATACAAATCCCACACAATTACAAAATTGCTGCCCGAGAGGTACTACTACACTTGACAAAACTTACCACAATGCGTACATCACAAGCTGTATATGGAGTTATGAATACAGGATGTATGAAACCTATCACAAGCTTGTACCCACAGCTCACTGAAGCATTTGCCACAGCTACTTCTTGGTGAAATCTATCTAAAAAACCCAGAATAATTTTTTATATTTTTATATTATAAAAACACACACACGAGTGGATTAATAACATCCAGAATAATTCAAACATAAGACTTACCAATTATTTTGACACTGTTGAGCAAGGCCTTGGGTAGTGTTACCATCATGTTAGTTTCACTACACATCACATTTGAAGGACCAGGTGCTGGCATGGGTGTGGAAGTTGGTTGATATCTTGGTGTGGTACTTTTACTAGTAAAAGGACTTGGGACTGTAGTCTGTATCACATCACCAACTGGACATCTAAGGGTAATGGACATCTGCACGCCTCCAAAAGGTTGGTAAAACACCACAAGTACATAGTCACCCTCCTACACAAAATTACAGAAGTGCTTTTCAATGACTTGTTTAAAAGTCTGCCAGTTCACACAAGCTCCAACACTAAAAAGGAACAGATTTTGACAACTGCACTGGCTATTAAAGTCTAAAGCCTAAAACCCCAGACTTTCAGGGCACTAACATACTACAGGGAACAAAACCACTTTTACAGCACAATATTTTTAGCATTTATTAAAAAATTCCATACAAGCAAGTCAAGTTTAACAACTAGGTTTGAAACTAAATCAACCCCCACCCATGAAGAAAGCTAGGCCAGCAGAGTTTTAAAAAAAAGTAGTAAGAAGAGGGAGAGAATCCACTACCTCAACTTAAATGTTTATTCTAAAATGTTGATTAGATCCTGCCAGGTTTTGAAAGTTTTTACAGATCCTCCAAAAACAGAATTAGATTCTCAGAATTAGGCAGGTTTTGTTTAGCAAAGTTTCTAATTTGAAGGTAGTGAAAAAAATGGGTTACTGGAAAGTTAACTTTAGAGTATAATTGAACATGGACAATGTCTTCGCATCCTACGAACAGATCTCCTAGTCATTTAATCCCAAAGGTTTTCCAGACATTAACTGAACGTTTGAGAGGGAGGAAAGAGGGAAGAAAAAAGTGGTTCTTGTGCAGAGGTGCCACAGATAAAAGCCATCTTAAAATGCTTCCTACATTGGTTTCATATTCCGAGTGAGTGAAGCACTATTGGGTTGTTAGTATATTGGCAATGACTTGTACTTATTGGGGTACAAAGCAAGGAATAAAAAAGTACTGCAGGATTAAATTTTTATTGTGGACCAAGCCTGTGTTATGCTCATCTGTGTGTGTTAATGTCCAGGTTTATAGCTTGTATATTTGCCACCCAGTAATAAAATCAAAAGTTGGGTAGAGCCATGCCACCTTCTGCCATAGATATTTTTAGGCTTGCACTTTGAGGTTATGGCTGAATCTAATTTCTTAAATTAGATGAATATCCTTCTTAAGATATGGTTTTCTATTTCAAAACATGCCAATATACATCTTATATATACTGATGCGCTGTGCAAGAAAGGACAAAGCCGGTTATACTTCCTTAGAAGGCTGGCTTCCTTCAACATCTGCAATAAGATGCTGCAGATGTTCTATCAAACAGTTGTGGCGAGCGCCCTCTTCTACGCAGTGGTGTGCTGGGGAGGCAGCATTAAGAGGAAAGACGCCTCACGCCTGGACAAACTGGTGAGGAAGGCAGGCTCTATTGTTGGCATGGAGCTGGACAGTTTAACATCTGTGGCAGAGCGAAGGGCGCTCAGCAGGCTCCTATCAATTATGGAGAATCCACTGCATCCACTAAATAATGTCATCTCCAGACAGAAGAGCAGCTTCAGTGACAGACTGCTGTCACTGTCCTGCTCCACAGACAGATTGAGGAGATCGTTCCTCCCCCAAACTATGCGACTAATTCCACCAGGGGGGGTAAACGTTAATATTTAACATTATACATAGTTATTGTCTGTTTTTTTCACCTGTATTATCATTCTTTAATTTAATATTATTTATTGTATCAGTATGCTGCTGCTGAAGAATGTGAATTTCCCATTGGGATTAATAAAGTATCTATCTTAATGTTAATTCATCCAGCTGAAGTGAGATGAAGGGTAGACCATTTATGCAAGTCTTGCTTATACTCTTGCCCCCCCCCCCCCCCCATCATACAGATGGCAAAAATGGTTGATAAAGAGCTTTGTTTACTTGTGATTTTTACCCTCTAGGTATTTAATCTGATCTGCGATGATAAAACGGACCGAAAAAAAAAATTTAAAAAAATCTTGAAATTGTTAGTACTGTTAGGACTGCAGGCACAGTATTTTGTGGATTCGATATATACAGTACCATATCTGCATATAGTGAAATTCTGCTCATGTCCTTCTCTACTCAAGTCATGAAACTAGCTTAATTACAGACCATCTTAAAATTTCAACATACTGTATATACCCCACCAGTCATAGTACCAACAAGTGTCAATCCATTATATGGACAATGAACAACACCCTCTAGTATCCATCCAGTCCTGTTATAGGGAAGCAAAGCTAAGTCAAGCTAATCAAAAAAAACTAACTGGGTGAAACTTCAGACTTTAAACAGTGAGAAATGTTACACCCCCCCCCCCCCCCCAAGAATACCCATCCATCCAACATCTAATTGGCTGGAGAACCATGCAGGTCTGTTAATAAATAACTAACTAGGATATTGGAACTAAAAGCTAGTCAGCCTGTAGCCTCACTACAGTCAGGTCACACAACTAGCCAAACCAACATGCTGATGTTACCTGCAGATAAAGAATTCAGGAGTCTACACAAAAGTACCTAGGCCATAACTAATCCTGAAATCTAGAGCTCAGTGTCCTACCATTTACAGGAGATTGAGAATGGGTTTGGCGATTACAGAACACAAATGGGATAAAAGTTACCTCAACAGAAACATCACAGGAGTCATATGGAACAGTAAAAACAATCTTCCCTTTCACTTTCCTCAGCACATACCCACATTCTGGAGAAACTGCGCTCACAGATACTGCTTCACCAAGCAAGTCTGAAAAAGGAAAAAGTTAACCACACACATGGATTTGTATAGTTAGGAAAACAGATTTGACTGTCCATTTCAAGACTCTCACCAATTAATTTGACTTGATCTGTAGGCCCATCTGGTAGTATTGCTATCATGCTTTTAGCCCTGCAAGTCACAGAGATTGGGGTGGAAGGCTTTGTAGGTGGAGCAGTTGTTGGTACCTTAACTGGACATCTCATGGTCACAGATTTCCATGGATTACCAGCAGATTTGTATAGCACCGTCAGTACATAATGGTGATGCTGCAAAATTCAAGTTAAGCTTTAAATACAACTGGATACAGAGAGTCCAAAAAGCTTACAGTCAAAATAAGAAAGCTGCCCATCTTCCCCATACATACTGTACATCCGGAAGACCAAAAAAAAAAAAAAAATTCCTCACCTGAATGTTGACATCACATGCATCATAAAGAGCTGATAAAATTAGGCTTCCATCATGTTTGGTCACTGTGTATCCACACGAACGATTCACCAGAACTCCCCCACTGGCCATGTCTGTAACCAACAATCATATTACAACCCACCCAGACCGTCAGTCCAAGGTTTATCCTAACACACTTACCAAGTATTTGAATTTCATAGTGCAAACCAGGCAATACCAGCATCATGCTGGTTGCTCGACAGAAAACAATGGGGGATGGAGGAATAGTGGTGGGCTTCTGGGAAGTTAGCGGATGAAGGGTGGTGAAGCCAAAGTCTCCAGAAGCAGTTGGGCATTTCATATTCACTACCAGTTGAGGACCAACTTTGGGTGCATAGATTACAGTGAGCACATAAAAACTACCCTGGAGAAAAGAAAATCCAGATCTTGATCCAATACCACCTACCTCTCATTAGTACAAGCCACTTTTAAAAAAAAAAAAAAAAAAAAAAAAAAAAAACACACCCTACAGCACTTACAGGATTTAAAAATTTTAAAAGCCTACTTACCAAAATTTTTACATCACACGCTTGGTATGAAGTTGTGAAGGAAAGATAGTTGTATCCTTTCTCCAGTAAATAGCCACAGCTTCTTGGTTGAGACACCACCTGTGCCTCATACCCAGAGGTATCTACAGATACATGAAGGAATTTAATAACCTCAGACTTTCTGGAGCCACACATTTGACTCATCCAAACTACTCACTTATGATATTGACCCAGTCAGGAGACCCATTTGGCAGAATCACCCTCATGTTGGAGCTTCCACAGATCACAGTGGGTTGACTGCTGGGAGTCATGACAGTGGTAGTAGTAGGTACGCTTGGTGCCACAACAGGACAACTCATGGTCAGAGACAATTCTGTACTCTTAGCTGGCGTGTACAGAACAGTGAGCCAATACATAGTATGCTGCCAAAATAAATTAAATTATACAAGTTATATGTAGCCTACTTTATATATAAAAACACCACCACCACACACCACTCAAGTCAAGTAGGACAGGACCAGTGCAACTCACCTTCACAGTAACATCACAAGATGTGTACCGGACAGTCAAAGTAATCTTTCCATGTCCCTTTACTAGGCTATAGCCACACTCCACAGGAGCCTGGTTCACAATCAATTCTTCATTAAATAGATCTGAAGAATTTAAAAACCAAGATGAGCAACTTCAAAAATCCAGGCTACCTTCTATCCCACCCCCTAAGAACTTACCTATTATTTTGATCTTATTTAGATTGCCATCAGGTAAGACTGCATTCATGCCATCATCTTTGCAAATTACTGAAGAGCTGTCTGTGGTCACTACGAGGACCGGACATCTTAAGGTTATATACTTCTTTGGCCCATGAGTTAGTTTATAGCCTACTGTCAAAACATAGTTGCCATGCTAAAAAGAACCAGACAAGCTACCATTACTAAGTAACACCTATTAGTCACCAAAATTTAAACCAAACCATACCATATTATACTGTGGACCACCATTGTCCACAGGATGGACAGGGTGTGAGAGAATCCCCACCACCCCTGCACACTGCTACCATACCATGGAGGCCTGTACTCCCTCAAGAGTAGGTCTCCATGCAACTCCAACCACAGCTCCAAAAAGCCATTTCAAATCAGACCATTAATTCACATCCTAATTTCTGCATACTCTACCAGCTTCAAGAGAAGCCTCAAGGCAAAAATTCTAAAACTCCATGTATAGGTCACTCTTAAAGCCTACCCCAATACACAAAATGGAAAGAAACCTATTTCACTGTGCAAACTGTCACCTCCCAGAAGTTTTAGTCAAACCACACATTCGCAACACAAACCTTCCATATTCAAGAATAAAAAAGTGCAGTCAGTCAAGGCAACAAACGAAATCTTGTCCTTAGTGAGCAGGTAACCCAAGGAAACTTCCTACTGTAAAAATTCAGTGGCAAGTACAGTTTAATGTGCACACCACACTTTTAGAACTTCTTAAAGGACTCTCCTTACCAACCAGAGTGAAGATCTGACCCCAAAAAAGGAGGAAAGCTTACCTCAATGGAAACATCACAAGCACCATAAAGACTAGTGAAGTTTATTTTTCCATGACTCCTAACCAGTTGGTAGCCACAATAACTTGTCACACTGTCCACTTGCACTTCTTGGCCAAAAGCATCTTTTTGGGGTGGAGAAAAAAAAACCCCACAAACAAGTAAGTTAGAACCATAGCTGAACCATTTAGAAAAGAAAAATAAAATTTGAAACACTTACCTTTGACTGTAATCTCATCAAGATTAGTGTCTGGTAACATCACAGTCATACTGGCATTTTTGCAAGCCACATATGGAAGGGGTTTTGTTGGCACAGTAGCAGGTGGAGTTGGCTGCCCTGGATATACTTGAACTGGGCATTTCATCTGCAGCCAGAATTTCCCTCCACCAATGGATCTATACATCACTGTCAGAGAATAATGACCATCCTAGCAAGGAGGAAATATTTTTAACACACCAAAATGAGGTCTTTTAGAGTCTATAGGGACAAACATTTGGATCCCCAAATAAACCTGTCTTGCATAACTAGACATCAAGACTAGTTGAAAGATTATATAAAAAGGGTCCCATTAGAGTTAGGAGTCATTGGATAACAAAAAACCACCACACACACACCAGCCTGGGGAAGAAGTCAGTCAAATAATGCAGGTAGCTTTGGAGTCTCTGGAGATTCTGTCCATTAACAGCTCCTAGTGTCACCACCCTTTGAGCATGGTGGGCTGAAGACTATGAAAGTCTACCAAGAAACAGTAAAGGGAAATCCTTTTTGCAGCATTCACATTCCCACTTGGGACATATGGAAATTCACTTGTTACTGTGAGGCTTACAGAGTGTTTTAGGGTTGAATACATAAGCTGCAAAGACAGTCAGGCTTCCATCAAAGAACAAGTCCACAAAACTTGCAAGTTGTGTTAAGCCTGGCCTATCAGTTTTATTGGTTATGAACAGAGGCTTCTAGCAACAAAAGACCATAACTGCATAAGCAAAAAAAGGACCTTACCAAAATATTTACATGACAGCCATCATAAGTGGTTGTGAAGAGTAGAGTATTCTCTCTCTCATTTAGCTTATAGCCACATTCCCTGGCAATACCAAGTATGTGATGCTCTTTATCTTCATCTACCAAAAAAAAAAAAAAAAATTGGGTAAAAACCTTGAAGATTCAGTACACCCACCAGCTCACCCAAAACTTTGGGTGAAGACTCACCCAAAACTTTGACATCTGAAGCTGCAGGCAGTTCCACCATCATTCTATTAGACTCGCATATCACAACTGGAAAGTCATGAGGAGTATGGCTGCTTTGGTCACTTGCCAAACACCTCATGTGTCCAACCAATCTTGGGCCACTCAATGGCTTGTAGAGTACAGTCAGCAAGTAATAGCCCCCCTAAAAAGATGTGAAATATGGAAATACAGACAGTTGTTCCGTTATCCTAGGCTGAAGGATATTTCACAACGTGTAGCAATTTCAGGAGGAAGCATTTGGCCTCCATTTGTTTTAAATGTTCATTTTTATGCACTCGAAGACACAATGGTCAATACCCACTATACAAATGTAGATAATTTAGAGGCCTACATAGGAAGCAGCCAGTCAAATGCTTGTAAGCCTCCTATAACCCACCTGCAACTTAACATCACAGCTCCTATAATGGGCCGTGAAAGACATGCTTCCATTCCAATGCTTTTCCAACATGTACTGGCAATGTTTTGACACATTTATCACTGCAACCTCATTACCAAGATAGTCTAGAAAAAAACCAAAAGCTTCATGATTACTGCAAGCTGATCAAGGATGACTCCACACTGAAGACACATACCAATTATTTTAACATCCTCTGGGGAACCCTTTGGAAGCAACACAAACATTCCAGATTTGCCACAGGTCACTGCCTGGCTGGGAATATTCTCCGTTTCTTCAACTGGACATTTCATCTCCACAGATGCCTCGCCCTGTGTGTCACTTCCATACACCACAGTCAAAATGTAATGCCTGTACTAAAATACCACATGCAGAGACACCATTCGATTAGTACAGTAGAGGATATCCATGAACACCACTACTAAGACAATGTAGCCAGCACAATTTAGTTGGTTTTTGACCTCTACAGTGAATCCGGTATTGGCCTACAAAGTGCATTAATCTGCCCAAGGACATGTCCGGTGTAAGCATCTCACCTTTATTTGCACATCACAGGCCTTGTAGGAAGTAGTGAAAATCAGGCGCCGGTTTCCTTCCATTAAAATGTAGTGGCAGTGCTTGGCAGCATGGATGGGGACAGTCTTTCCATGATGGTCTGAAAACAAGCAATAGTGCCAACTTAACCCTCTTCCATTACCCCTCAGACATTTTAGCTTTCCAACTTACTTCTGAGTCGGATTTGTTCCAGTGGAACCTTTGGCAAGTACAGAGTCATACTGGACCTTCTGCAGAGGACCCTAGGTTTTCCGGTTGTTGCTGGGCATTCCATGTTTACAGAACCTTGCTTACCAGAAGCCGACATATAGAACACCGGCAAGACATAGTTGTAATTCTGATGGACAAGGTAGAGAAGTCAGCTAAAACAAAGAAGGATCTTCATGGTGTGCACTTCTAAAGGCAGTTTCTAACCCTTCTTACCACAGTTTTAACATCACAGGACAAGTAAGATGCAGTCAGGAGGTTCATGCCACGATCTCTGACCAGATGGTACCTGCAGTATTTGGGAGCAACTTTGACTGCAATCAACTGATTCAGTCGAGCTTAAAAAAAAAAAAAATCTTAGAATGGGCATTGAAGGAACCAAAAGACACTAAACAGTCATGCTCTTTTGACTGCAGAGGATGTTCTGTATAGTCTAAGTGACTTACATTTTATGAAAACTTTCTCCAGGGGTCCATGTGGTAGCTCTATCGTCATGTTTGAAGCCCTGCAGTGAATTCTTGGCTTCATGGATTGTTCACATCGGACATTGACAGATTTGTTCATTCCAGACATTATGAACTGAACAGTCAATACATGTTGCTTGCCCTCGTAAAAAAAAAAAAAAACAATTTCCACACGGGTGCTACATTGGACTACTTCAATGAAGCACATACAGTCAAGCGGACATTAACCTAATATTGTCTTTTTAAAATGGCATTTTGACTGCTGGCCTTCAAAAGGCCTTACCACCAACTTATAAAAAGCACACTTCACTTACTCTTCAGAGTCCTTTTTGCAGGTTCAAGGCGGTCTTGAATTGTTACTATACAACAGTGGACTGCTAGCGTATTTTGTACAAGCTTTACAAGTATGCATCTTAAATCATTCTGAAGTCTTAATGGAGATCTACTATAGAGATCCACTGCAGAGCATAAAACCCACCTTGGGGATTGTAAGAAACTTTGGACCCTTGTAATGCCTTTCCATTACTGGTATGGCAGTAAAGGACTGGGACAAAGCAATTTCAGTAGATCGTTCAGGCCAAATCTTTCAAAGCCATACCAGTAGTGGAAAGGCATTACAAGGGTCCAAAGTTTTACATAATCCCAGGAGGTTTTATACTCATTTAGAAGTAGATCTCCATTACAAACTGTGCCAGTTATCAGTACTAGCAACACTGGCTCTCTACAAGCAAGGGTGCATCAGACCAAAGAACAAGCCGCAAGAAGAATGTGCTGGTTCTATGCCATCTTACCTGGAAAAAGGCAGGCCAAGAATCTATACTAATAAAAGGCAAAGCCCTCACTGACTGACTGACTAATTCTCCAACTTCCCGTGTAGGTGGAAGGCTGAAATTTGGCAGGCTCATTCCTTACAACTTACTTACAAAAGTTAGGCAGGTTTCATTTCAAAATTCAAAGCGTAACGGTCATAACTGGAACCTCTTTTTTGTCCATATACTGTAATGGACAGGGGGTGGAGTCACGTATCGCGTCATCACGCCTCCTACGTAATCACATGAAACGCCTTGGGGCCGATCTGGAAGAAGGTAGCGCAGTGCCTTGATTTAAACCATTCCATGTCTTGGTGGGTTTAATACTGTGTAAGCATACATATTAACACATGTGCAATTAAACGTGTGCATTTACTGGGTGATTTCTCAGGCTTAAAAGCTCGCCTTTTATTAAAAAAGTAAATGCAAACTGTTTTCATTCTGAAGGGCACAAACCACATTGGATTTTGTAATGATAGTTGATTAGTAAGGTCTATTAAGGGATACTTACAGAATGATTAGTAATGCCTGTGAATGCTAGGATCATTGGGACACGCAAACCCCTCCACCACGATAAGGTGGCGGTTAAAGGAGGGGTGATCCTAGGAGCTCTGTTGTCCGGGGCTTTATGCCCCTGGTAGGGCCACCTAAGGCAAACTGGTCCTAGGTGAGGGATGAGACAAAGAGCGGTTAAACAAACCTCCTATGAAGAAAAACAATTTTGGACGGCGTTTTCCCTTGCCCGGACGCAGGTCACCGGGGCCCCACTCTGGAGCCAGGCCTGGAGATGGGGCTCGATGGCGAGCGCCTGGCGGCCGGGCCTGCACCCATGGGGCTCGGCCGGGCACAGCCCGAAGAGGCAACGTGGGTCCCCCTTCCCATGGGCTCACCACCTATGGGAGGGGCCAAGGAGGTCGGGTGCAGTGCGAGTTGGGTGGTGGCCGAAGGCGGGGACCTTGGCAGTCCGATCCTCGGCTACAGAAGCTGGCTCTTGGGACGTGGAATGTCACCTCTCTGAAGGGGAAGGAGCCTGAGCTAGTGCGCGAAGTTGAGAGGTTCCGGCTAGATATAGTCGGACTCGCCTCGACGCACAGCTTGGACTCTGGAACCAATCTCCTTGAGAGGGGCTGGACTCTGTACCACTCTGAAGTTGCCCCCGGTGAGAGGCGCCGAGCAGGTGTGGGTATACTTATTGCCCCCCAACTTGGAGCCTGTACATTGGGGTTTACCCCGGTGGACGAGAGGGTAGCCTCCCTTCGCCTTCGGGTGGGGGGACGGGTCCTAACTGTTTGTGCGTATGCACCGAACAGCAGTTCGGAGTACCCACCCTTTTTGGAGTCCCTGGATGGGGTGCTAGAGGGCATACCTTCTGGGGACTCCCTCGTTCTGCTGGGAGACTTCAATGCTCACGTGGGCAATGTCAGTGACACCTGGAAGGGCGTGATTGGGAGGAATGGCCCCCCCGATCTGAACCCGAGCGGTGTTTTGTTATTGGACTTCTGTGCTCATCACGGATTGTCCATAACGAACACCATGTTCAAGCATAGGGGTGTTCATATGTGCACTTGGCACCAGGACACCCTAGGCCTCAGTTCGATGATCAACTTTGTGGTCGTGTCGTCGGACTTGCGGCCACATGTCTTGGACACTCGGGTGAAGAGAGGGGCGGAGCCGTCAACTGATCACCACCTGGTGGTGAGTTGGCTTCGATGGTGGGGGAGGATGCCGGTCAGGCGTGGTAGGCCCAAACGTGTTGTGAGGGTCTGCTGGGAACGTCTGGCAGAGTCCCCTGTCAGAAGCAGCTTCAACTCCCACCTCCGGCAGAACTTCGACCACATCCCGAAGGAGGTGGGGGACATTGAGTCCGAATGGGCCATGTTCCGTGCCTCTATTGTTGAGGCAGCTGACCGGAGCTGTGGCCGTAAGGTGGTCGGTGCCTGTCGTGGTGGCAATCCCCGAACCCGTTGGTGGACACCGGCGGTGAAGGATGCCGTCAAGCTTTAGAAGGAGTCCTACAGGACCCTTTTGTCCTGTGGGACCCTGGAGGCAGCTGATAGGTACCGGCAGGCCAAGCGGAATGCGGCTTTGGTGGTTGCCGAGGCAAAAACTCGGGCGTGGGAGGAGTTTGGGGAGGCCATGGAGAACGACTTTCGGACGGCTTCGAGGAGATTCTGGTCCACCGTCCGGCGTCTCAGGAGGGGGAAGCAGTGCAGTGTCAACACTGTATATGGTGGGGATGGTGCGCTGCTGACCTCGACTCGGGACGTTGTGGGTCGGTGGGGGGAGTACTTCGAAGACATCCTCAATCCCATTAACATGCCTTCCAATGAGGAAGCAGAGCCTGGGGACTCAGAGGTGGGCTCCCCCATCTCTGGGACTGAGGTGGTCAAAAAACTCCTTCGTGGCAGGGCCCCGGGGGTGGATGAGATACGCCCGGAGTTCCTCAAGGCTCTGGATGTTGTAGGACTGTCTTGGCTGACACGCCTCTGCAACATCGCATGGACATCAGGGACAGTGCCTCTGGATTGGCAGACCGGGGTGGTGGTCCCCCTCTTTAAGAAAGGGGATGGGAGGGTGTGTTCCAACTACAGAGGGATCACACTCCTCAGCCTCCCTGGAAAAGTCTATTCAGGGGTCCTGGAGAGGAGGGTCCGTCGGATAGTCGAGCCTCGGATTCAGGAGGAACAGTGTGGTTTTCGTCCTGGTCGCAGAACAGTGGACCAGCTCTATACCCTTAGCAGGGTCCTGGAGGGTGCATGGGAGTTTGCCCAACCAGTCTACATGTGTTTTGTGGACTTGGAAAAGGCGTTCGACCGTGTCCCTCGGGGAATCCTGTGGGGGGTACTCCGAGTATGGGGTACCGGCCCCCCTGATAAAGGCTGTTCGGTCCCTGTACGATCGTTGCCAGAGCCTGGTCCGCATTGCCGGCAGTAAGTCGAACCCGTTTCCAGTGAGAGTTGGACTCCGCCAGGGCTGCCCTTTGTCACCGATTCTGTTCATAACTTTTATGGACAGAATTTCTAGGCGCAGCCAGGGCATTGAGGAGGTCCGGTTTGGTGGGCTCAGGATTGGGTCACTGCTTTTTGCAGATGATGTTGTCCTGTTTGCTTCATCAGGCCGTGATCTTCAGCTCTCTCTGGATCGGTTCGCAGCCGAGTGTGAAGCGGCTGGGATGAGAATCAGCACCTCCAAATCCGAGACCATGGTCCTCAGCCGGAAAAGGGTGGAGTGCCCTCTCAGGGTTGGTAGAGAGATCCTGCCCCAAGTGGAGGAGTTCAAGTATCTCGGGGTCTTGTTCACGAGTGATGGAAGAATGGAACGCGAGATCGACAGGCGGATCGGTGCGGCATCCGCAGTAATGGGGGCTCTGCATCGGTCTGTTGTGGTGAAAAAGGAGCGGAGCCGCAAGGCGAAGCTCTCAATTTACCAGTCGATCTATGTTCCTACCCTCACCTTGTGAATTTCCCATCGGGATTAATAAAGTATCTATCTATCTATCTATCTATGGTCATGAGCTATGGGTAGTGACCGAAAGAACGAGATCGCGAATACAAGCGGCTGAAATGAGTTTCCTCCGCAGGGTGTCTGGGCTTTCCCTTCAAGATAGGGTGAGAAGCTCAGTTATCCGGGAGGGGCTCAGAGTAGAGCCACTGCTCCTCCGCATCGAGAGGAGTCAAATGAGGTGGCTCGGGCATCTGATCAGGATGCCTCCTGGACGCCTCCCTGGTGAGTTGTTCCGGGGCACGTCCAACCGGTAGGAGGCCCCAGGGAAGACCCAGGACACGCTGGAGGGACTATGTCTCTCGAATGGCCTGGCAACGCCTTGGGATTCTCCTGGATGAGCTAGAAGAAGTGGCCGGGGAGAGGGAAGTCTGGGCATCTCTGCTCAAGCTGCTGCCCCCGCGACCCGACCTCGAATAAGTGGGAGACAATGGATGGATGGATGGATGAATGCTGATGCAAGTAGGAGAATGGGCGTGAACTAAAGAACGAGTAGTAACATGTACAGTAAATGTCTCTAAAGTCTGTCTATTTAAAAGTTATTATATCTTTCAATCCTGTGTATTGATTAAACTATGAACCTAACAAGATCACTACATGGTGTCAGAAGTGGCGGATTGGAAGAGGAATGTGAAGAAGAGGTTCAGCTTTTGAACGAGTCTCGTGTCTGTGAGTACCCCGAAAACGTGGTCAGAAAGCGCTAAGACGTTCTAGCAAAAGAGGAAAAAAAAAATATGGAAGGATTACAGCCCCCACCAAATCTCCAGTTAAAGGGAAATGTAGCTGAAAAATTGGAAAAGATTTAAACAGATTCAAGTTGTATCTTGCTGCGATTGAAGCAGATAGGAAGTGTGAAAAAATGAAAGCGTCTATGCTTCTACATGTAATTGGCGAAGAGGCGCTAGAGTTGTATAACAATTTTCAGTTTGAAGAAGATGGAGACAATATGAAATTGAACAAAATAGTTGAAAAATTCGAAGTGTATTGCAACCCAAAGCGCAATGTGACGTTTGAGCGGCACAAGTTTTTTACATGTTTCCAGAAAAGCGGCGAAACGATAGACCAGTATGTGACGGAATTGCGTAATAGGAGCTGTTCTAAGAAGAAACCGTCGAGACATCAAAGGACCAATAACCTCTAATCAGAACCCTAACACCAGCGAAACAGATATTAATGAGAAAACAGGTATAAATCAGGAAAGAACATCTCAACTGCAAACACAATTAACCAGAAGATCAAAACGTCAAGTAAAACCACCAGAACGACTCATTGAGACATGTTGAGGATTAAAGGAACATTTTCAATTAAATGCTGAATTCCTTTAACAGTTGTGCTTTTTATACATAGTTTGAATGCTGGATGTATGCCTGAAATGTTCTGGATAGTTCAGTTGTTTGAAGTGATAAAAAGTTTATCAAAGTAGCATTTGAAATGTATAACATTACTAAGCTTATAAGTATTGCCTTACTTCTCTTTAAGAAAGGAAGATGTAATGATACTTGATTTAAACGATTCCACGTCTTGGTGAATTTGCGTAGCTTATTGTCAATATCTTTACACCTGTTTTTAAGACTTATTGACTGAAATGGGCTTTCACGAAAAAAGTTAGGGCTTTGCTACAGGATACACCCTCCACAAGTTAAGGAAGTAAAAATAAAAGTGTATATTTCTGTTTTATTTAAACCTTTTAAGTTCGTATGCATAGCCCCATTTGGCTGTTTTAGTTTTTTTTTTTTTTTTTCCCTTTCTTCAGTAATATTTAATCTCCTTAAAGAAAAAACATATGCATTTTACTTTTTTTGTATCTCTTTAGTAATATTTTAGTGTAAAAGGATAACCAGTATTTAAACCTTTTATGTTACTTTATAAAGTTATTTTACACAATGTTGAAAAATTAATAAGAATGCTATATATTTTGGCAGCTGCTGCTTTAATATTCAATGAAATGAAAAAAGCTCTCCAAGAGAAAACCTCAATGAAGAAGAAACAGTTTGCACTATCTAAAAAGGAGAAACCCTCATTTATAAAGGTTTGCTGCAGATGACTTAACTGAAAATAAATGAATAGTTCCTGTGTGTATAATACATTTATCTATTTGACTTATGCCTTTATTCCAGCAACTTGCAACATCTAAGGTACAATTTGTTACATTACTTTTGTTTTTTGCAGCACAGGCAGGTGAAGTGACTTCCTCAGGGTCACACAGTGGTGTCAATACCAGGATTTGAACTGACAAGCTCCGGGTTTGCTGAAATATTACTGAAGAAAGAAAAAAAAACGAAAACGGGCAAATGGGGCTGTGCATACAAATGTCCATCCATCCATTATCCAACCTGCTATATCCTAAATACAGGAGCCAGTCCCTGCCAACACAGGGCACAAGGCAGGAAACAAACCCCGGGCAAGGTGCCAGCCCACCGCAGGGCGCACACACACACCCACACACCAGGGACAATTTACAATCGCCAATGCACCTAACCTGCATGTCTTTGGACTGTGGGAGGAAACCGGAGTACCCGGAGGAAACCCAGACAGACACGGGGAGATCATTCAAACTCCATGCAGGGAAGCGAACCCAGGTCTCCTAACTGGCACCTTTCACTGCGCCACCATGCCGCCCGCATACAAACTTAAAAGGTTTAAATAAAACAGAAATATATACCTTTATTTTTAGTTGCTTAACTTGTGGAGGGTGTATCCTGTAGCAAAGCCCTAACTTTTTTCGTGAAAGCCCGTTTCAGTCAATAAGTCTTAAAAACAGGTGTAAAGCTAAACTTGCAGCACCGCTATTCCATTACACTTGCCTAACGCCTCTCCTAAGGGGACATACTGTGGGATCTGGGCATCAGTCAAAGCACCAATCACAGGCCCGATTAGAAAGCGGGAAGCTGTGATTTGTCATCTCCCTCCCATGTAACAATCACAGGCCGTGTTACAACGCACTATGTATATATGTGTGTTTATGTATGTGTGTGTGTACTGTATATATATTTATATTTATATATTTATATAGATAGATAGATGTGTATATGTAGATATGTATATATGTAGATATGTATATATGTTTACATAACCTCTAACACACTACTTCTCCGCTGCGAAGTGCAGGTATTTTGCTAGTTTAAGAATAAAAGCACAAAAGGGGTAAAAGAGGCAAGTGGATTAGTGTGAAGCAATGGACTTGTGTAGCCCCCTGACTTTTTGCCAGATAGAGGCAGGACAGATTAAGTGATCCTAATCCTCTCCCGTTGTTGAAAGTAGACTGAATTCACCATTGGGCACATTAAAACAGACACATGGCACAGAACAGGGTATTCACACTTAAGGCACATGTGGCACAAATTTCAGATTCTAACCTGGACACCTGACTGAATTTAAAACTGGAGTACACTTACAATAATAAGTCACATCTTAAACTCCTAGACATTCTGAAAATTTTGATTGTACAATGTATAGTAACTATACAAAAGTTCAAAATATAGGGATGAACAGCAACAAGAATATGGGAGGGAGTGGATGTGAAGGGTATATTTTACGTAGTGTCTGGTACTGTTAAAATGAAGTGGTTAATCTGCTGGTTTAGAACCCAATGCTGCAGTACAGACTGCCTATAAAGGTAATAAACAAAAAATGGTACACAACTCAAATGACTGAAGTCATTGAGGATTTTCCTGGCTTGCCATAGACACTCCCTAACTGGTCCGGTAGGTTAGGATCACCACCCCTCCCAATGACTCGCTGGGCAGAATGCATTCCTTTACAAAAGGTTTTGCGATTGAGGGAACTACAGTTCCCATGCCAAGCAGCGACACCCGGCAAGGATGGTCATGGGAGAGGGTGCCCATTTAAGATGGTCACCTAGAACACCTACCACCAATATCAGCACCAGTAACAAATTATACAAGTCTAAATGGGTTATTTGGGCCAGATATAATTAAAGATTGTAGAATACTTGATTCTAGGACAAGCCAATCACTTGAAGTTCCAGGTTATACAAACATTTAACACAGTTAGTACTGAAATTTCACAAGTCATACAATAGCACCATACTATTAAATGCCATAGATGGACTGGTTTTGACCACTTAATAGTAAAGTCACATTATTTGTTGCATGTCCCATGGGTGGAGGTCTGCAAGGTCTACCAAAGCCTGCATTACCTACTTTACTCTTCCTGCATGTAGTCCTTAAGTTTAGAAGTATTACACATATGTACCCCCTAAACTGTGTATAATATTTTATATATATATATATATATATATATATATATATGGGAAACCCCTCACTATTTCTGCAACTTCCAATATATGTAGGAAGCCCAATATTTCCTATGCTCATCCTTTACACTGTACGTACAAGTGTTAAGTTCATTACGGTGCACAGTGCAAAATGAATCCTTCGAAAGTAACGACTTTTTGGCAGTTCTCACCATTATGCCATAAGGAACTTTTCAAACTAACCTCTCCTTTTGGCGGTTTCATTCCTTATTTCCGTTAAAAGAGGATTTATTTCACGGCAGACACACACAAGGGCTGGCTCTGGTCCCCCTTTTTCTGCACGGCTGCTATCCGCGCACCTACAACATGGTTGGCTCCCTGCCTATATACATTGACATCCTGCGCTCACGTGCCTCCTCACTCCCTTACTTTCCTCAGCTGTTCGTCGTGCTCACTGCTCTCCTCTTTACTCCACCGCTTCAAGGGTGGAAGGACTGCTCATTCTTTCAGGCTACCTCTAAACCTCACCCATACCAATTCCCCTATGTGTAACATATCCAACCAGAGCACCATGGCACAAGTGCTGCACGATTGCAAGCCCATTATATAGGATGAATGGACTATGGCACACAGACTAGGTGTTGAGGTTTTAGACCCTACAGGATAAAACGCGACAAAAATGATGGGAGGCTTGACAGTCTTGCTGGCTGGAGACTTCCAGCTGACCTTACCAGTTATCCCAAGAGGAACACATGCCGACAAGTTAAAGCAAGTCTGAAGTCTTCATACCTAAGGCAAGAACGTTGGTCTTCGGCCATAATAAACATGAGGGTTTACTTGAACTGCAACAAAAAAAAAGCTAGAGAGAGTTCGCTGCTCTCCAACAAAATAGATGGCAATTTAATTGAACAGAACTGTAAAATCAATGTTCCTAACAATCGCGGTATCCTGATGAATACCTTACAAAACCTTATTGAAAAAGGTTTATCCCAACCTACGAAATCTGCATGAAAATGACATCTCACAGTTGAGGGGTAGAGCTATTCTAAACACCTAAAAATGACTTCATATAAACACTTCACCAACTAACTTCCGAAACAAAAACATACAAGTCTTTCAACTCTGTTGTAGAACTAGGACACTGCACTATCTGGTAGAGTTTCTTCAAACTTAATCCTCAAGGCATGCCTCCGCATACTCTACTTTTGAAGGTCGGCGCACCAATTATGTTACTACGAAACTTACAACCACCAAAACTTTGTAATGGCACCAGGCTTCAGATCAGATCTCCGCACAAGAATCACATTGAGGCAACTCTCTTCACTGGAACGGACTCAGCTTCGCTATGACAATAAGTCACAGGGCCAGACTAAAAAAAGGTTGATGGTGAGGTTGTTTCTCACATGGCCAACATTACATTGCATGCTCAAGAGTAAGCTCAGCAGACAGCTTGGTCATTTTACGGCCCAAGGGCAGAACTACAAACATCGTTTACAAAGGGATCCTTCCATCCTTAAAATGTGCATTTCTTATACACAAGATTTATCAAAACTTTACAATCATCAGATTCACTCTCAATACTAAAATAAGCCTACAACAATTACATTGACAATCATGTTACATTTTTAAAATGTTTCCCTGTCTTTTTCATAACGTCTAACACTACTTCTCTGCTGCGAAGCGTGGGTGTTTTGCTAGTCTTAATACAAAAGAAATTAAGCAATCATAAAAGCTATACTTTAAATGATTATTTAAATTCAGTTATTTGAAGCGAAGCCATTTCAGCAGGGAGATATGTTGAATTTGTTTCCTAAATATTCTAACTAGTCAGTCTCAAATCTTGGAAGTTGGGTGAACAAAAATACTGGGAATTCAACCCATGTAGTAATCGTACCTATCTACCTCTAAAACCCAGGTATTGTTGTAGGTTGGTTTTTAGATAAGGGGTTTGCAAAGAGTTCCTGGAGGGCTGTAATGACTGCAGATTGTTACAACCCAATCTTCAAGCTACTAATCACTTGGAGGGTTGTGGTGGCTACAGTTTTGTTCCATCCAGATTACTTTAGAAAAACTCATTTAAAATCACTTGGTGTGTTCATTCTGCCATATTAGGTCATGTGTGGTTTGTCCCTTTCCATGCTTCTACAAGGCCCACTTTAAACATTTGAATGATAGCTTTTACAGAAGCTCAAAAAGCGGAAAATATCCTCTAGAAGAATATAGCCACCCACCTCTTACACATCCAGAATGAATTTACGGTCTTGGGCATAAATTAAAAGTTGAGTTTTGGGGTAAGGCGAGGAGGAAAAATATTTTTAACTGATACTCATGTGCAACTTAATGTTTGAAAGAAAACATTCTTGGAGTATTACCTGTAATTTTACATTGCAGCTTTCAAAAGAAGCCATTAACGTGACTGAAGCCATATCATGAATGAGCCTGAAGTCACAGTCTTCTGCAACATCCTCAATATTTACTGCATTTCCAAATACATCTGTAAAAACAAGTTATGTTGGGTCTCCCATTCAATCATTGAGAGCTTCAAAATTTGATGGGACTCAAAGCTGTAGTCGAATTAAAATTGCTTCTCACCTTTTAGTTGAATAGCCTGCAAGTTCCATTTTGGGAGGTGAATGATAATCCCATTCTTTGCACACAACAAATTTGGGAAATCCAGATAGTGGTAAGGATGCTGGACATGGGTTTCAACAGGGCAAGACATCACGACGTGTCCAGTTGCCCCAGCTGATTTATAGCTTACTGTTAGAACATAATCATCCTTCTGCAAAAACAATAAAGCCAAACTCATTTTAGACCAGGTTAAAAAAAACATCTTAATACAAGACCTAGCACAAATATGGGTTCAGCCTTCAAAGTAAAGTGAAACTTACCATTTCCATCACATGGCAGGCTTTAAAAGAAGCCGAGAAGACAATTCTGCCCAAAGAATCCCTCCATATAAGGTATTTGCACTTGTGGGCAATCTTGTAAGCAGTTATCCATTTATTAAAGCGATCTGCACAAGAGAAAACGTAATTAAGCCCATTGGACTTCTAGCTTGCCATACTAAAAGAGCACAGAACAGCAGATCCCATTCCTCATTACATTTCTTGTGGGTGCAAATTTACAGGATATCATCATAATGAAGTGGTATAATTACACTTTAAATTCTCTACTAGAGTTTCAAGAGGCAGGCAAACTGGATGGTTAAAGTTTTGCACGGGAGACTAAAATGGACACCAGGAGGTAACAAAGGAAAGCTCATTACCTTTCACTTTTAGCAGGTCTAGAGGACCTTCAGGAAGGACGATGGTCATTTTGTCCCTTTGGCAAAATGTAAGTAATGATGGTGTGGGTTCAGCTGGACAAGAAAGAACCACAGGCTTGTTTTTCCATACAAGGTTGAGGACAAAGCAGTCACCCTACAAACAAATGGAACTTAGACTTTACTGGACCAATTGTAAAGAACCACTACTTGGAGAGAATAGCGGGGAGGTAGTCACTTACCAGTTTCTTTACATAACAGCCATTATATGGAGTCGTAAAATGAAAAGACCCATGCTTTCCTTTTACATCATACTTACACTTAGGCAGAAGATTAGAAATATCCAAAAGTGTAGAGGAGTTAACTAGTAAAAATAAAATCACACACCATACACATAAGAAACCCTTTTAATAAGTCATTCCACAAGCTTACAGACGTCAAAGCTCACCCTTTACCTTGTACAAAGAGCTCTTTTAGATGTCCTTTAAATACAACAGTCATGTTAGTCATATTGCAACTAACAGACTGTAGGGGGTGGTGGGGGGCTCCATCTTTACCACAAGAGGATTCATTTTTTGGAGGCAAATGAAAGGCAGGACTTTGATCACCCCATACTTTAACAGACTTTGACAAACTGAACACACCATAGAAATTAAATGGTGAACTTTCTCCATCTAGAAGATCTGCTCTCCAGTTTACATCATATAAAACATTGGAAATATCTGTTAAGACATCATTCCAAAGGTGCCCATCTGAAATTCTGGTTCTCGCATTCTCATTTCCCAACTCAGGGGAGGCCTGGTGAGCAGCCATATTGATAAATTCAGGCACAGTCTTCAAGGGACTAGAGTCACTGGCATCATCTTCTTGAAATGACAGCTCTTTATAGTACTTAGGTGCCACTGCTGGAATTGACAAATCAGAACTGCTATAACCTCGATGAGTTTTATAGAGATGGTTTTCAGAAAACACACCACCTTCAAAAGATGTGCTCCCATCAACTCCAAGGTTTGAATTTCCTTCAAAAGCCAAGTTTCTCTCATCTTTAGAATTAGCCTCTTCAGGATAGAGAAAACTATTTCCTAATCCAAATACAAAAGCACTGCAAAACAACCAAACTAAAACAAGGGCAGGACAGGACCCCCGCCAATATGTTCCCATTGTCTACTAACTAGACAGACAAAACCCTGACAAAGCCCTAAAGGCACTACTTTGTAACTTCCCTCATGAGAATCTTCAATGGTGCAGCAAGATGACTAACGACCAATAAGCAGGATGACCGAATTAATTAGACATTTAGTAGTTCTTCTACCCAAATGATCAGGTGATACTGTTTCCCTAATGACTCTTCTTCCATTTTGCAGGCATCTGGATTATTCTAAGATGACAAAAGAAATTTGAGGTGTTTCAAACTAATAAGTAATTTAGTACTTAAATATGTGCATTGTCTAGAAGTTTATAAGGCAAAATAAAGAAGTATCACCAGACCAGGAATATCTCTATAAGAACTAAAAGTTTAAATTAACTTTAATGGAAAGGAATTAACAGTAATTGTTTTCTGAAATGAGCCTTGTTTTTAAAAAGGAAGATTGGTTTAATTGGTCCTGGTTTTTTTTTGTTTTTTTAATTTAAAGTCATTGTGTTTAAGTGGCAGGAGGGCGAGTTATTTTCTGCTCTAAATTATTGCTAACAGCAAAACCTGCGCTCCATTCCTCTAGTGAACTCCTAAGAGAAAAAAGAAATCTTTTAAGTGTCACCATCTGAATGTTACAATTCCTGGTAAATTAAATTAAATCTAAGCTTCTGGTATTATGTGATTTTTCATAAAACTCCAGATCAGTAATAAATATGATAAGGGAAGCTGACCCATCAAATTAATCCCTTTACCCAGCTGACCCTCGAATTTTTAAACTACTAACGTCATTTTCTTTAATGGTGAGAAGCAGATTCATGTTGTGCTAATCTGATTTTAGAATAGAGCTGTTTAATTAATTTTTGCAAAAAAAAAATATATTCTTGACAACAGTATAACAGTATAATCAATGAGAAGCATATATTTACATTAACTTATTTGGCTGATACCTTTATCCTAGGTTACTTACAATATTTAAGATTCAAGTGGTCAAATTTAAGTCCAAAGACATAACCACTATGTCACACTACCTTATAATGGTATAAGAAAATTATTCAGTAGTTTAATATTAGGCAATAATTATTAAGTTTTATTTTGTTGACACATTTATCCAAGGTGATTTAACAAAAGTTAAGAGGAAAATAAAGAAATATAAGCAATTTTATCTATTAGAGCATAGGCTTATAAAGTTATAAACTTGTTCATACTCACATGGTGTCAGTAGTGGGATTTAAACCCACATTATGGTTTGTGCTCCAATGCCTAAACTACTGCACCACATATGAAAATGCTATGGCATATTAATGGTCACCTTTTTAATATTTCAACTTAAGTGTAAATAGTGTTCTTACTATTCTGTAAAAATCCAAATTTCCCTCTGTGGACAAATAAAGTTCTATCTATCTATCTATCTATCTATCTATCTATCTATCTATCTATCTATCTATCTATCTATCTATCTATCTATCTATCTATTGTGAAACTAGAGGGGGCTGTCACTAATCTAACCCAACAGACAGACATCCAGGACACCAGGTAAAAGTACAAAAAGGTACTTTTAATTCCTTTCTTTTATAAATATAGTGCCTTCGAAGCACCACAGCCACCATATACAGGCAAGTAAATAATCACATTAATCAACCAATAATCATATACAATTCTCTCCTCCATACCTCCCAGCAAGCTCTGTCTTCTACCTCCCAACTCGGGGACGCTTGTGGGGTTTACAGCAGTCCTTTATATAATCCTTGACCCGGAAATGCTTCTGTGACTTGCCAATGTTTCTGGGTGAGATGGAGAACTTGCATTTTCTTCAGCTGCCTTCTCCCATCCTTCCGTCCTTTAGCACGTCCTGGCCGGGTTGAGCTGCTAGCTGTCCAACACTACCTATCTATCTATTTATTACATACACAAAGCTTAAAATCTTCAAACCTAATAAGCTCAGTTCAGGTTTTGAGCAGGATGCTACCAGATGAAGTTTTACCTACAGAATGCCTGTTTGTCATAATGCAGAAAAAAAAGTCTCATGCTGCTTATGTCACATAATCCAAATGTCTTTTATACAGTTGCTAGCTCAAAACTTACAAAACAAATGCCTTTTTGCTAAAATGTTGTTAAATAGTCACTTCCTGAGTCATCATCAGCTACAGTATGTAAACTGTAAACTAAAGACTCATTAGAGTGGCTTTTTGAATCGAAGACAGCACTCTTGACTAATGAATGGCAAAGAGAGGTGGGTCTTCAAGTCAAAACTGCTCTTCACACTGCTGACCCACACCTGTTCTGCAACATTCACCTTAAACTAAATCATCAAATTTGCTGACAACACATCTGTGGTGGATCTCATCAATAATAATGATGAAGCAGCATACGTGGAGAAGGTGGCGAGTCTTGCTGACTGGTGTAAGAGCAACGATCTCACACTTAATGTTGACAAAACAAAAGAGGAGGTCCTGCACATACCCATTCCATTCTGCATCAATGGATCTATTATTGAGGTGGTCAAGAGCACCAAAGTTTTGAGCATCACCACATTGCAGACGATCTTACTTGGTGTATAATAGTGTTGATCAGTGAAATTTGCCTAAGTGTATTTCACAATGAATATGACCTTGTTCGCCAAATATTTAATTGGAAAATCATGGTGTTGCTGGCTTAGGTGAACATTTTTTCTCAGCACTCCATGATGCTTTGCGAGGCCAGCATGACATCACAGAGTCATGGCAGCCATGCCCAGAACCTCCATTCTACTGTAAGATCATTTACTGTACTGAAATGTCAAAGCAGTAACTACAAGAAAAGAAGAAACAAAATAAATTAGGTAAGTATAATAATGAATAAATAGAACCCAGCCAAATTTGTATTGTTGTCTGCAATACAAATGCAGTCAGGGGATGCACAAACCAGTGTGTTTCTTCATGCCAGTCACCAAGCCCAGATAAATAGGGAGGGTTACGTCAGGAAGGGCATCTGGTGTAAAATTTTTCCAAATCAATATCCAGACAACAATACAAATTTCCATACTGGATTGGTCAAGCCCCTGGTTAACAACGACTGCCACCAGTACTGGTAGCCAACAGGCTGCTGGCAGAAATTGGACTACTGTTGGCCGAAGAAGAAAAAGAAGAGGGGGGAGACGAGTCCGGAGGCAGGAAGAGAGAAGGAAAGTAAAGAGAGTGGAACTGAGGATAGGAACTTTGAATGTTGGCAGTATGACTGGTAATGGGAAAGAGTTAGTAGATAGGATGGAGAGAAGGAAGATTGATATATTGTGCGTGCAAGAGACTAAATGGAAGGGGAGTAAGGCCAGGTGGATTGGATTTGGATTGAAATTGTTCATGGTGTGGATGGGAGGAGAAATGGGGTAGGAGTTATTCTGTATGTCAAGAGTGTTTTGGAGAAGAAAAGAGTGTCAGGCAGAGTAATGATTATGAAGCTGGAAATTGGAGGTGTGATGATGAATGTTGTTAGTGCATATGCACCACAAGTTGGGTGTGCAATGGGTGAGAAAGAAGATTTTTGGAATGAGTGGGATGAAGTGATGAACAGTGTACCCGAGGGACAGAAAGTGGTGATTGGAGTGGATTTCAGTGGGCATGTTGGTGAAGGGAACAGAGGAGATGAGGAGGTGATGGGTAGGTATGGTGTCAAGGAGAGGAATGAAGAAGGTCAGAGGATAGTGGATTTTGCCAAATGGACATGGCTGTAGTATTTTAAGAAGAGGGAGGAACATAGGGTTACGTACAAGAGTGGAGGAAGATGCATACAGGTAGATTACATCTTATTCAGAAGAGTTGATCTGAAGGAGATTGAAGACTGCAAAGTGGTGGCAGGGGAAAGTGTAGTTAAGCAGCATAGGGTCATGGTCTGTACAATGAAGTTGCAGATCAAGAAGAGGAAGAGAGTGAGGGCAGAGCCAAGGATCAAATGGTGCAAGTTGAAAAAGGAAGACCGCAAGGTTGAGTTTAGGGAGGAAGTGATACAGTCACTGGCTGGCAGTGAAGAGTTACCAGACGGCTGGGAAACTACAGCAGATGTAGTAAGGGTGACAGCAAGAAGGATGCTTGGTATGACATCTGGAAAGAGGAAGAGGATGGCAAAGAAGAAGTGGGATAGTCAGAGAGATGCAGAAAGTAGACAAGAGTACGACGACATAAGGCGCAAGGTGAAGAGAGAGGTGGCGAAGGCTAAAGAGAAGTCGTATGATGAGTTGTATGAGAGGCTGGACACTAAGGAGGGAGAAAAGGACCTGTACAGATTGGCTAGACAGAGGGACCGAGCTGGGAAAGATGTGCAGCAGGTTAGGGTAATAAAGGTTAAAGATGGAAACGTACTCACAAGTGAGGAGAGTGTGTTGAGCAGATGGAAAGAATACTTTGAGAGGCTGATGAATGAAGAGAACGAGAGAGAGAAGAGGTTGGATGATGTGGAGATAGTGAATCAGGAAGTGCAATGGATTAGCAAGGAGGAAGTAAGGACAGCTATAAAGAGGATGAAAAATGGAAAGGCTGTTGGTCCAGATGACAAACCCTATGGAAACATGGAGGTGTTTAGGAGAGATGGCAGTGGAGTTTTTAACCAGATTGTTTAATGGAATCTTGGAAAGTGAGAGGATGCCTGAGGAGTGGAGAAGAAGTGTACTGGTGCCGATATTTAAGAATAAGGGGGATGTGCAGGACTGCAGTAACTACAGGGGAATAAAATTGATGAGCCACAGCATGAAGTTATGGGAAAGAGTAGTGGAAGCTAGGTTAAAAAGTGAGGTGATGATTAGTGAGCAGCAGTATGGTTTCATGCCAAGAAAGAGCACCACAGATGCAATGTTTGCTCTGAGGATGTTGATGGAGAAGTTTAGAGAAGGCCAGAAGGAGTTGCATTGCGTCTTTGTGGACCTGGAGAAAGCATTTGACAGGGTGCCTTGAGAGGAGCTGTGATATTGTATGAGGAAGTCGGGAGTAGCAGAGAAGTACGTAAAAGTTGTACAGGATATGTACGAGGGAAGTGTGACTGTGGTGAGGTCAGCGGTTGGAGTGACAGATGCATTCAAGTTGGAGGTGGGATTACATCAGGGATCGGCTCTGAGCCCTTTCTTATTTGCAATGGTGATGGACAGGTTGACAGATGAGATTAGACAGGAGTCACCGTGGACTATGATGTTTGCTGATGACATTGTGATCTGTAGCGATAGTAGGGAGCAGGTTGAGGAGACCCTGGAGAGGTGGAGATATGCTCTAGAGAGGAGAGGAATGAAGGCCAGTAGGAACAAGACGGAATACATGTGTGTAAATGAGAGGGATGGAAAGTGAATGGAATGGTGAGGATGTAGGGAGCAGAGCTGACAAAGGTGGATGAGTTTAAATACTTGGGATCAACAGTACAGAGTAATGGGGATTGTGGAAGAGAGGTGAAAAAGAGAGTGCAGGCAGGGTGGAATGGGTGGAGAAGAGTGTCAGGAGTAATTTGTGACAGACGGATATCAGCAAAAATGAAAGGAAGGTCTACAGGACGGTAGTGAGACCAGCTGTGTTATATGGGTTGAAGACGGTGGCACTCACCAGAAAGCAGGAGACAGAGCTGGAGGTGGCAGAGTTAAAGATGCTAAGATTTGCACTGGGTGTGACGAGGATGGATAGGATTAGAAATGAGTACATTAGAGGGACAGCTCAAGTTGGGCGGTTGGGAGACAAAGTCAGAGAGGTGAGATTGCGTTGGTTTGGACATGTGCAGAGGAGAGATGCTGAGTATATTGGGAGAAGGATGCTAAGGATAGAGCTGCCAGGGAAGAGGAAAAGAGGAAGGCCTAAGCAAAGGTTTATGGATGTGGTGAGAGAGGACATGCAGGTGATGGGTGTAACAGAACAAGAGGCTAGAAAGATATGGAAGAAGATGATCCGCTGTGGCAACCCCTAACAGGAGCAGTCGAAAGAAGAAGAAGAATAATGAATAAACAGTAAACAAAAATAAATAACTCACACAGATAATATAGATATCTTATATATAAATGTCTACACGTGGAAGTGTGTGTGTCTGTCAGCCCAGAAGTGAGAGGAGGAGTCGTGGTAAGGGCTCTGCTGCTGCAGAAACAGAAAACTCACTTAGCCGCTAATGCACAAGCGATGTGATCATGTCAGCAAAACGAAACCTCTGAAGAAAGACAAAGTCGCTTAGTCGCTAACATCGGCAAAACAGTATCCCTTTTACTCTTGCACAAGCGATGTGAGTACGTCGGCAAAACAAATCCTCCTAGGAGGGAGATGCCCAGAGTAGTTCCTTTCAATTATCTGAGATCTCTATATTTCAGTTTTTTTCTGATGATTTCAATAGTTTTTAGGACCCCAGGCTTTTTTAAAGCACGGGCTTACACAGCTAGTACAGTAAAATTAAGAGAAATTGACTCCTTAAATATAGAATTGTCTCTAAATGTGAGTTCAATGATGACGTCAAGTTACCAGGGTAGACAGAAAAAAAAAAGAAACAAAAAAAAACAACTGTAGTTAAGCTGGGGGAAAAAAACAAAATTTGTAGGGCTTCAAGGACAAAGACCACTCAGTTGCCACTGGGCATTCTACCTAACATAAATAATCTTAAGTAGTTCTTTGTTGTTGTTTTTTAGGCTTTATTATAGGGGATTCAATGCAGTGGGTCTCATGGTAAGTTGGGGTATCTGCTTTCATTCAAACATCACAGGCCTCTGCACAGGACTCTGATCAGGTGATGATGGTTCACAACGCCACCACAGAAGAGAAGAAAACAGAGAAATTTAAAGATTAATAATGACTGCAGATTCATTCAAGAGAAAGATAATTCCATGCATATCTAATTTATTAATGGTACAACTAAAATATGGTTATGAAATGGCCAAATTAAAAAAATGTAATGATCTACTGTGTTGATCTCTATTGGTAGAGTATTCAGCTGTAAAAGGCCTCCTTATCACTTCTTTTATGCGTGGCTTTTGGAAAAAATAGTAGACCATCATTAGTACTAGAATGTTGTACCATGTTACCCATTATGAATGTAGTAAGAAGTCAAGTAAAACGACACCTTTTATTGGCTAACTAAAAAAGATTACATTATGCAAGCTTTCGGGCCAACTCAGGCCCCTTCTTCAAGCAAGATGTAATAAAGAAACTGGAGTTCCCTATGTTTATATAGACACCAGGGGCCTCATGTATAAATGGTGCGTACGCACAGAAATGTTACATACGAATGTTTCTACGCTCAAATCGCGATGTATAAAACCTAAACTTAGCGTAGAGCCACGCACATTTCCACGGTACCTCATACCCTGGTGTACGCAAGTTCTCCGCTCGGTTCTGCAGACTGGCAGCACCCAGTGTCAAAGCAGTGCTACTGTTCCTGTGTGGTTACCCTTTCTTTCTTAGATCCACATTCCTAACGCAGCTTTATAAATACACTGAAACTAACTGCATATTGTTTATTAGTATAATGCATCTGATTGTAATTAACCTGTAACAATATAATGGTCCAGGGAATAGCCAAATACCATAACTGCTTTAGCGTTGTTACTTTCACTGCACCTTCTTTTTCTTCTTTCAGCTGCTCCCGTTAAGGGTTGCCACAGTGGATCATCTTTTTCCATATTACTCTCACTGCACCACTTGTAGTATTTATATCACTGTACCTGAGTGGGGAATCACAGCAGCAGCTGATCAGAAAGAGAATTATCAGGATACAGCATCAAGCACACGCTGCCTTAGCCATGGCAAAACGCTTCAGAGCCTTTCCTATATGGACCTCGTGGTTCAGAAACAGTTTTATCCCAAGAACTTTAAATGCACTCAATCAGTCCATCAAGTGCTCCTTGTAGAACTGTCTGTACTTATAAGTACAATCACCTCACTGTAAACTTGCACTACAGTTATAATATTGCACAACCTGCGCCACTTTATAAAGCGCGTTTTTACATATGATGACGGCAGTGCCGGATTAACCAATAGGCACATGTAGCATATGCAATTTCGGGGGCCCCCAAATGGTGGACCCAATATTTAATGAAAAAGTGTAGCATTGAAAAACTGGTCTTTAAAAATATTATCTTTACGTTTTTAAACTGTAAATTTCTTACACAACAAAACTTTAGGGGCCCAACACATAAAATTCACATAAATATAAGATTCTTATTATAAATCGAGAGAAAAATAATTATTTAGTCCGGTTTGAACTGTTCAGAATCTAAACTTCAGATGATGCAGACCAAAAGGGCCCCCAAATCTGAAATGTGCTACGGGCCCCCAAAGCTCTTAATCTGGCCCTGGATGACGGTATCATTTTTAAGATGAAATGCAGCAAAATATGTTGATTATATTATACAGATAAAACTTTAACTTCATTTAAATAATCTATATTGTTAATAATCAAACATGTGAGGACACGGTGCCGCAATGCTGGCTAGTTCACGGATTACTCTATACCTTGTGCTTTATTCTTGCTGGTGCTGGCGCGACACTGGTAGGATAGATAGATAGAATAATTAAACATGTACTACGAAGATATTTCAATGTTCCTTAAACGTTTTGAAGAATCGTTGTTCTAAGCTTATAGATGGTTTAACGTTTATTACAGAGCTGATTGTGTGGCGATTGGGTATTTGGGGAAAGAAAAGTAAGGACAAGAATTGGAGGTTACTATGTTTGAAAGAGACAGTACTGCTGCGATAAATTATTTCATTGAAGGTCGCGCATGGCGCACCAAGCATCTTGCATGAGACATGAACAAGCAGGTAGTGATTCACACACATAGAGCACATAGAAGATCAAATACAGAACAAAGCATTTAACATGCTACTTTAGTTATGATGGGATTTGAGAAAGTAGTAAATTAAATGATTTTAAGATGAAGTTTATGATGTTTCCTTTAATGGCAAAATAAACTATGTGATTAAAGTGGAAATTTCGAGATTAAAGTTGACATTTCGTGCTTTTTTCCCACTGTGTGCCTATTTTTTTTGTCTGTACCCTAATAAACTTTCATATGACACTCAGACGGTGGGCTATGACTCGCCTTTTCACAATGACTTTGATATGTGACAACCTTTTTTATTTTGGGCACTGTACGACTTTGTGAACTTGAGCTTTCGAGTTTCTCTGACACTATGTCACTCGATCAACTTCCTTTTGTTGTTTATATCACTGTTTAAACCAACAAATAGTACGTTTTTCTTTGCCTCCACTTGGTATTCGCTGAAATTCTTAGATTTTCCCCTGTGCTTTTCCCATTGTCTTTTCACAGAAGGCTGAGCTTAAGGGCTATTTATATTGATTTGCATATTCAAAGAGGTGTAATTCTGGGAGGAGTTGGGGCGGAACAGCAGGCGCTTGCACGTGTGTTACTTTTCACGCTGATTGGGATTTATGTAGCGGAAGAACACACAGATTCCTGCATCTGGATTTTCCTGTGGTACGCACATTTCCGCTTTTGTGCTTATGCCATGTTATAGTGTGAGTTCTACGCACGGCGTTATACATGAGGCCTCAGGACAGATACAACACTGGAAAACCTTTAAGTGAGACATCTTAAATATAAATAAATAATACACCTCTTCAGACTAAGATTCATTAAGCAAGAGAGGAGAACAATGTATAGTCAAGATTTTTGGTTAAGATAACTTTCCAACAAAGTCTTTTGAAGTTTCTGATGAGTTTTTCAATATATTGTGGGTCTGTAGTCAGGTTGTCTGTGTCAGTCTCAGACATGCAAACAATCCTCATACCTGGACATAAAACTCTTGTCTCTGTTCAAACCATGTTGTAATGTGTTAAATTTTAGCATGAGCTTAACTTCCCATTCTTTTCTCTCTTACTGTGTTCTGAAGTTGCCCATAAGCACTGTGACTTTAAAGTCCCTCTCACAGTGTCCATGGCTGTTGAAGTGGGCTGCTACAGGAACATCTGTGATGCCATGCTTGATGTGGAACCTGTGTAAATTCATTCTCTGGTAGAGTGTTTCTCCAGTTTCTCCCACATCCATGGCAGTGTTGGGACATTTCATGCAGAGCATGAGGTAGACCAAATTAGATGATCTGCAGGAAAATGATCCCTTTATGTGATGTTCTAGTCGGCAGTGTGGTATAACTACACGGTCTGTATTAAAAATTTGAGCACATGTTTTACATCTTTCCTGTAGGCAGGGAGTTGTACCATTTTCTGTTGGTTCACTTAGGGAGTTTCGGACAATCAGTTGCTGCAGGTTTGGTGGTTGTCTGTAAGCCAGAAGGGGAGGTTCTGGAAATACATTTTTCAGTGTTTCGTCATTGTGTAGCATTGCCTGAAGTTCTTTCAGAATTTTTCAAAGTGGTTCAAGATGTGGGTTATAGGTGATAACAAGGGGGATGTGGTTCTTGTTGCCTTTGTTTTTATATTCCAGAAGGTTGTCTCTGGGAATGGCAGTAGCTCTTCTTATTTGAGTGTCTGTTGTTTTGGGGGTATAACCTTGACTGATATGTGAAAATAAAAGGTGTCATTTTACTTGACTTCTCACTAGACCACCATTAGAAGATCTAACATTATGACTTGGAATGTAGAGGGGCAGGTACACCCAAATATATTAAGGAGCAAGAATACTTTAAAATACCATTAGTGGTATTTTATACTCGATTCTAAAAAATACAGTTAACCAATGTAACAAGGCTAAAGCTGGCGAGATGGGCTCAGATTTTCTTTTCTAGTTTACATTCAAGACAAAATCAAAGGTAAGGTATAACTGTTTTTATGGTTATTTTATTAAATTTAAAACCAGCAGTACATGGTCTTACCAAGGCCATCATTTTCTTCATAGTGAAAAATCTTGGACCAGCTGGACTATTAGGAGGCCAAGGCTCCCAGATATGATCTTTCATAGACTTACTTTCTAGCTTGGATAATGCATGCACTTTGCCCTTGGGTAATGATACGGTTGATTTTTGTCTCTAAAATGCATCTGTAAACCTGGAATAAACAGAAGACACAATTACTGATCCAAAAACAAACAATAAAATGAATAATTATTGAATCTAGGCACATTTGAAAGCACCCTGAACCTCAAGAGACCAATTCTTTTCATTCCTTTAAGCTCACTTAAACCTGAGGGAACGCATCTGCAGTCAAGAGTAACCTAAAATAGATTTGAAAATGTGAGATTTGAAATAAAATCTAATATCTATTCCAAGAGTAAGCTGTCCATTAGACTCCCAAAAGGTCTGGTGAATTCTACAAGTCCCTTAGGAATGGAACCATCATTAAAGCACAAAATTGTGCATATTGGTTTTTAGATAAAATCAATCATTATAACAAGAAAAATAAGTTTTTAAATAATAAAATAATTTTTTTTTTTTTTTTTTTTTCACCTGTATTATTATCATTCTTTATTTTAATATTATTTATTGTATCAGTATGCTGCTGCTGAAGAATGTGAATTTCCCATCGGGATTAATAAAGTATCTATCTATCTATCTATCTATCTATCTATCTATCTATCTATCTATCTATCTATCTATCTATCTATCTAATAGAATGAAGTTATAAGTGAATGTCCAAAAAGTAAGATTTATGAGAGAAAATGAAAAATGGCAGGTTTTTTTTTTGTCTTTCTGAAGCAGTGGCAAATCTTGCATTGTTAATGCATTGTAAGAGAACAGACAGGCCACAATAAAGAGCTGGTGCACCACCCTGGTGACCTCATGTAATTGCTGCGGCACAAAACAAAACTCACAATAATTGCAAATGTTTCTTTCTAGACGCGAGTTCCAACTGTTCTAACTGAACTGTTACAAGATGGAAAATCTTCCAGTCTTAAGTCCTGTCAGCAGGAAGAGGTGGGTCCAAGCTGATAGACACTGGAAGTGACATCAGAGGTGATGTAGCTGTCAATCATCTGGTCTGCAGCGGGAGGAAGAGGAAAGGAATTAGGACACAGTGCCAACCCCTGGAGAGGCGGGGAATTACAATCACCATAGTCCTTAAGCTGTCCCCTGTGTTCACAGGCATTACAGTATGTAGTAAAAGTGGCTTGCAATAGACAATATGCACTTCAGGATCACACTGATCCATACACAAACAGCAATGAATGGTGGGTAAGCTGGAAAGCAAACACTCTTCACTCTTGAATTCTAGGCAACTGACATTGTACAAAGAAAGTTGTAGTCAATGCTTTGGATTTTATGAAAGCTATGTAAGCACTTGTGCCCTAAATGATGTGATACAAATAATACAAGATTACATGCAGTTTCTTTCGCTTGATATCACTGGCCTGGACCACAGAGATAAAATCACTTTGCAACAGCAGAATTTGTCTTGTCGGCTACTAGGACTGGATTATTAGAGTATATCCAGACTTACAAATATCTTATCATTATCATAGCAGATTGTGTTCCCTTCACTGTTGGCTAGAAACCTGGTGTGCAAATAAAAGCATAGCTTTTGTGAACAATTGGGATGATTTTTGGGAAAGGCCTGGATTTTTCAAAAGAGATAGTCTTCATCCTAACTGGAGGGGATCTTATGTATTATCCCAAAATATGGCAGCAAAACTGCCTGGCTGACTGATTAGAGCACCATCTAGGCCGCAGTCATGTGATCTTAAATCACAGGTTATTGTTTATCCCACCGGTTACTTTTCTGAAACTGTTACCTATAATCCCTGTTGTGGGGCATCCATTAAATTTAGTCATGATGCAGACCTTAAATTACTTGATAACCAAAAAATAAGGTGTATAATTAGATCAAGAGATAAATCCAGACCCTCCACCAGGGGCACCTGTAATAGAAATTTACTTCAAATTAAAACAAAAAATATATCAGCAGTATAGAAAACAGCATGCATTTTAAAATTTTAAAATATTCGCTCTCTTGGAAGTAAAGCTGTTTTGGTAAATGATATTATATTAAGTACAAAATCTGATCTGTGTCTTTTCACTGAAACCTGGCTTATTAAATGTGACACTGTTCCCCTAGCTGAGGCGTCACCAGATGGAAATTCGTTCCTTCATAAGTCTAGAGATTCTGGTCGAGGGGGAGGCCTTGGAATAATTCATTGTAACAAAATGCAAATCACTTCTAAAAATTTAGGCGACTTCACATCCTTTGATGCATTCATTTTAAATATTAAAACACATTCCAACACAATTATAGTGCTAGTCTACAGACCACTAGGGCCATATTCATTGCTCAAGACTGAATTTAACAACCTTTTATCTGATTTGGCTGTAAATTATGATCATGTAGTACTCTATTAAATGAAGATATTTCCGATCACTACTTAATTTCGTTTGATTTGGCCCTACCCTTATCAATACACTCACAGATTAAAACAAAAACTGTGTGACATCTAGACTATAATTCTACTTCAAAATTTATAGATACTTTGAGTAAATCAAGTGTAATTGTGGAAAACCATTTAGATCAGTTAACATTATAATATGACCCTGAGAGATGCTCTGGACACAGTGGCTCCCCTTAAAACAAAAGTGATCAAAGAACATAGAAAGTCTCCTTGGTTTAATGAAAACACTCAAGCTCTTAAATTAGAGCTGGAGAGCAGATGGAGAACAACAAAGCTGCAGGTCTTTCAAATTGCATTGACAGAGAGTGTTTAAAAAATATAAAAAAGCTCTCTTAAAAACTCTCTCAGAATACTATTCTACAATAATAGATAGAAATAATAAAAATCCTTGGGTACTGTTTAGAACAGTGGCTAAATTAACAAATGGGAATTCAGATCTACAGTGCAAAATACCAACAGATATTAGCAGTACAGACTTTATGAACTTCTTTAATGAGAAAATTAAATATATAAGATCCCAGATCTCAGCATCACAGTGCAAACTGCATACTAGCTTAGCAGACCCTGCCTCACATTGCATTCAACACTTTAGAAATTTTAATCCTGTAACTGAGCAGGAAGTCTTAACTTTAATTTCTAAAATGAAATCTTCTACTTGTTCCATAGATCCAATGCCAACAAAGCTAGTAAAAAGTACAATGGATGTTCTTGCAGCGCCTATTCTTAGCATTATCAATAGTTCATTATTGCATAGCACAGCACCTGATGCACTAAAAGTGTCAGTCATCAAACCATTACTTAAAAAGTCAGACCTAGACCCACACATTCTCAATAACTATAGACCCATTTCAAATTTACCTTCTCCCTAAAATACTAGAATAAATTGTCACCAATCAGCTTCAGTCACACCTTACTCATCACAATTTATTTGAGAAATTCCAGTCTGGTCTCCGCACTGGGCATAGTACAGAAACGGCACTAACGTGGGTTGTAAACGACATTCTGATATCCTCTGATGAAGGAAACTTCACTGTAATTATGTCGTTACACTTAAGCGCAGCATTTGACACCATTGACCATTCTATTTTACTGCACAGGCTAGAAAATGATGTTCGACTTACAGACACTGTGCTTACCTGGTTTAGTTCTTATTGGAATCGATTTCATAAATACGTACAGAAATGTGCTGACAGTACTCCATCATTACACACAGAAGTGAGATATGGTGTCCTGCAGGGCTCAGTACTGGGACCTTTACTGTTTTCACTTGACATGCTTCCACAGGGATCTATCATTAGAAGACATTATGTTTTCACTCGTATGAAGATGACACCCAGTTATACCTTTCTTTTAGATCAAATGAAGTTTCTCCAAAGTTGTCTTTAATTAGTTGTATTGGTGAATTAAAGGAGTGGATGGATGAGAACTACTTATCTTTAAACACTGATAAAACAGATGTTAATTATTGGAGGTAATGACGCTGATTGCAACTCACTTAGAGGATCTGTGCAGAACTTTTTCAAAACCTAGCAGGATTTAATTAATAACATTTTAGATCGAGCTCTTAAAGCACTGAGGAAGCAGATTCTCTCTCCATTTCTTTTTTTTCTCTATTTATCTTTATCCGCTTATTAATTCATCGATTTACTTATTTTTACTAGCTTTAAGTTTTATTCTGTCGGCCATGCTCTCTTTCTCAGGGTTGGGGGGTTGATTTGTATTCAATCCTATTTTTGTAAAAATTGATCTATCTGTATGGAATGTTGTGTTGATTACAATAAAATCAATAAAAACTAAAAAAAAAAAAAAAAACTAAACATCCTTATCATGTAATTAATATCCGGTATATCTCCAGGTCTTCAGTCATTAGGCTCTTCTGAAAATGGTCAGAAGCATTTGTAACGACTTCTTAAACTGAGGTACAGAGGTTAGTTTCTGAAAGTTGCAATGCACTACACATCCATCCAGGCATTGTTCCTTGGCTTTGCCTAGAGCTGCTGGAAAAGGCTGCAACACTCCACACTCAGCACTCCTTTCTTTTTCACACTCAATTGTCATATGCTAATAAAAGCACAGATTCCTCAACTCTACCACAAGAATGCCAAAGGCTGCCATTGTGCAGATGAGTTTAATTGAAAGCTCCGCCCTTCTAAATTGAAACAAGTACTTGGTAAGTTGCATCATCTACAGCACATGTCATTTGGACAACGACTCAATTGTACTTCAACTGAACTTTTAATTTTATAGGGAAACGATTGAAATGGAGACGTTTCTTTCAACAGCCCTAATTGGCTAGCCTGGTTCTAGTCAGAGGGCACATGTAGCTCCTTATAAATTAATGGTGTTTATGGACCATGGCATTTTTCCTTTTGTGAGAGTTGTTGGTGTTTCTTTATTTTCTATTTCCTGTTTATGTGAAGAAGCCAAAACCTGTTTGGTTTTCTTTTGAGGCTAAATTTAGCAATGTGGTTGCTTAGGCAGATAGTGGTGCTGTTACTTTTGATAGAATGGCTATTTGGTGTTAATGTTCTAACTGTGGCTGATGGCCCTCCCCAAGTATGGGGGAATGAATTTCAGCAAAAAGTGAAAAATCTAAGCAATGAAGGTGTCTGGAATGTAGAGCAGAATGTTTCTTCAGTGTCTCCGGTGTTGCTTTATCATAAGCAGGTTACAAGTAATGTGGTTAGGGCTGCAGCTGATGGGGATTCTGTTGTTTCTGAGCTAGCTGATGTGGAATTGGTAGATGTGTCCCTGAACATCATTGCAGCAGATCAGAATGTGAAAAATGCTAAACTTGTGAGATTAATTAATCGCAATAAAATTCAAGTAATTTCTACAAAACTGGATGTTCCAGTGGCTGGTGGTAATGAATTGCATTATGGAGCCAACTTTGAAGTGCCTGAAATGCTTCAGGATAGTGAAGAATATAATAGTGATCACAGTGCTGATTGGTACAAAGAGGGTGTGGAGGAGCCATCATATGAGCATAGTGCAGAGTGGTATGGTGAAGGGGAGGAGTTTCGATATGATCACAGTGCTGAGGAGGAGTTTCGATATGATCACAGTGCTGAGGGGTATGGTGAGGCTGAGGAGGAGCTCCAGCCTGGTGAAGAATCTCCAAGGTCTTACCAGGAATATATGGATTCAGTTATGGTTGCTCCTCTTTCAAGCCCTTATGTGAAGGGCAATTCAGTGGGGGTGGACTACTCCTCTTTTCAGAAGAATTCCCCATACTGGGGTGAGCAGGGGCGTCTTCACTCTTCCGTGGGGTCTGTAATGTCTGCTGACGACAGATGTAGCAAAGTAGCTGTGGCTTCATATCCAAGAAACTGTGGTGAGGTGTCAATGTCGGCCCAGTTTTATGGATCCAGTCATGACCTGAAAGTGAGATGTAAGTGTTTTAATGTGCTTGCTCTTACTCTTGTAGAAACCAGCATCTAACCCTTTTTACTCCTTTCAGTACATTCTTCCCTTGTGCAAGCAAGCAGTGTTGCTCACCAATGCAAATATAAAGTGGTAGAGAGAAAAGGACTGTTCATCTTTTCCACATACTATGATGGCTGCAATGTGAAGAAACTGGTAATGTTTTTGACTCTGCAGTGGGGTTGGGGGCTTTCAAGTATAAGAACAGATCTTAACTCTGTAGGTTGTTTTGCTGCAGAATGGCTGTTACTACTTGACTCTTTCGTGGCAAAGCAAAAATATCTCCCTAGCCTGCCCTCCAAAGCCTATTGGTTCAGAACTTCTGCCGGCTGTTTTCTGCAGCAAGACCAGCATGACCGTTGGGATTGATTCAGGGTCTCTTGACAGACTGAAAGTGAAAGGTGAGTCTTTGAAGGAATGGGATTGGTTAATTTAAAATCAAATGCCCAAGACCTTCCGTCTGTGAAGGAACTCCCCAGTAACTGCTTTGCTCTGTTTGAAACGGGTTGAAGAATCGTACTTGATGTTTGTACAGAAATTATGCACCATGCCACCCCACCATTTTATTTAAGCAGTGCTATAGATATAAATGAAAAGCCGTGCTCAGGTTCAATCTGTAGGTCAGGCTATTAAAAGGTGAATGTTTCTTTTTCCTTGGAAGTTGCAAGTAGGTAAAGGTTTAACGTTTTATTGCCTCTTATAAAAGGTGTCATTTTGCTTGGCTTTTCTTTCTTCTTAAAACGACTGGAAGCCATGTCTCTACACCTTATCAAAACATGCCACCTGCTTTTGGCCTCTGTTCTATAATGGTGGGGTATGACCACTCTATTAGCTTTTAGGCATTTTTTTGATACCCTTTAAACAAAAAAGCTGCTCTGGTAACGAGCCATGTGTGTTGCTTAGTTGACTGTTGTAGGCAATTTTGTGTCAAATGGAAGCCTAGTCTACTGGGAAAGGCTAGTCTGTAATGGGGCCATAAATTGTGAAATGAAATTGACTTCTGACCAGGCCACATGCAAGTAACATGGTGTGTTGCAGCATCTTCTAAAATGGAAGAACATTTGGGGGGGGGGGGGTATGGAAGAGGTCAGTGCCCCTACAATTTAACCCCTGCAGTCAGAGGTTTGCGGTTTAATCAGCTGAGGTGTATCATAAAGGGGGCCCTGCCACCAATATGGTTAGATGGTATATTCGCAGCTGTGGGACCTGCAAATATTGTCATACCTCAATTAGTTAAAGCTTAGAGGTTTATAGGGTCACTGGTGAGTATGGAGCAGAGAAAATTGCCTGCTGATTAGCACATGCAAGTAACATGAGGCTCCTTTTAAAGTTCTTCCAGACAGGAAGAGGAATGAACCAAAATGAAGGTTTTTATCGAAATGTAGATTTTTGTGGACAACACTGAATAGTATAGTGTTTTTTGTTTTTTTTTTTTAAATAGTTTTTTACCTACAGCAAATCAAACTCGTGTTCAATCACTGCTGCTTAGAACCCTGCTAAGCTCAGGGTCCTATTTAGGTTAAGGTTCTGTACCCAAGCAATCTGGCTGCACTTCAAGGTGTGCTTTAAACTCAAACCTCTGAAAGCCTGTGTAACTCACTGTCAGTATTTTCTTGCCTACAGACTCCCACTTCTGGGTCCCAGTCTCCAAGATTGCTCGGGAATGCAAGTATGAAGTTTTGACCGATTCCTTTGGAAAAATTTTCTTTACAGCCTCATATAAGGGATGCCATGTTAAAAAGGAAGTACGTGTTCCCTCCATTTCCACACACTTTCAAAATCTTTACTTCTATACTAGGTCAGTTATCTTGAAGACTAATGTCAAGACTGGACTCATTTAATGGAGTTACATTTTAGATAAAATACAGCAAATGCTTAATGTTGTCTCTTCAAACAGTAGCACAAAAGTGCTATAATAGTATAATGAGACCATCTGGACAGAAGGTATTGTCTAACAGTTTGTGCTCTTGGGCAAGTCTATTGCCAAGCCTCAGACATGGACCCACACTTCTACTTTGTTTCTAAGGCAGCTCCTCTGTGTTCATTTGACAGGGAAACTATTATGTCCTGGCAGTGCAATATGCTGCAGCCAATGGCAAGGAAAGCTCTTTCCTTATGAAGTGTCAGACAAAAAGTGGAGAGCAAGTTTCTACTTTCCCATTTGTGACTGCACCACCAGAACCTGGTCCAAAGGTATCCTGCCATGCTTCCACAATGGATGTGGTTCTGCCAGATGCCGCACCAGATCAGGTTAAAGTAAGAGGTGAGTAGAGCTGGGTGGTGGCTATAGAGGGTGCTGTGGTGTGCTGCTGGTTCTAGTATGAAGTGGTGTTTCCTTTGTAGATGAAACCCACCATGAAGTGTCTGTGCAGCAGCTGGCTAAAAAGTGCCAATACACTTTAGTCAAGAGAGGTCACCATCTCGTGTTCACTGCCAACTATAAGTCCTGTTATGTGAGCATGAAGGCAAGTAGTACATGAAATGGTTTAGTGCCAGGTCATCTGCTTGATGCTAATGTGTGCTTCTTTGTATTGCAGGATAATAATTACATCTTAACTGTAGTGTATATGCCAAGAGCTGCACATCCATTAGTCATCCACATGAAATGCCCAGTTTTCGGGCCTCCTACATCTGTCACTCCAATCACCTTGCCTAATAAGCCTGGGCCAGTTTGCAGAGTTACTGGCATGAGTGTGGCGCTACCTTTTGGCTCCCCAGATCAGGTCAAAGTTCTAGGTATGAAGACCTTGCTGTTTACTCAAATGAGTGGTTGGGGCGAGAGGAGTTAAACTTATCTATTTTGAACAGATAAAAACCAGCATCCAGTATTGGTCAACAAGGCTCCCAAAAGTTGTGGCTATATCTTGCTGAAGAGACTGCATGATGTCCTCTTTGAAGCACCTTACAAGGCATGCCATGTCCAGCTTAAGGTAACCTGATTTTGACTATTTCTTGTAGCTTGTTGGAAATTGTGGGTCTATGTTTTGGAGTACATTCAAGCATGCTCAAATTATACACGCCTAAAGCATGAGGCACAATGTAGGGCTTAAATGAATCCATCCATCCATCCATTTTCCAACCCGCGGAATCCGAACACAGGGTCACGGGGGGTCTGCTGGAGCCAATCCCAGCCAACACAGGGCACAAGGCAGGGAACCAATCCCGGGCAGGGTGCCAACCCACCGCAGGCTTAAATGAATCGCTATGTGCAATTGTCCATGAGGCACCTTTTGCTCAAGATCCATATACCACACAAGCCTAATTTGACATTTGAGTTTATGCTGAATTGTGGGATGACACTTTCTGAGCGGGGTCAATTTCTCATTTTAGAATAACTACTACACACTGACTGTCCTCTACAAGCCTGCTGTTGGTGCCCAAATTGTGGTGAACATGAAATGTCCATTGAGATGGCATCCAACATTCTTGCCTACTACACCTACAAAGCCTATTACTCCCAGGTTACCTCTTGTGACTTGTGGAGCATCCAGCATGTCTACTGAGCTACCCGAGGGTTTGTTGGATCAAGTGAAGTTACTGGGTGAGTATTTGTATAGCTGAAGGCAGCATTAGTTTCTCAGAGCCAGTTTCCAGAAAAGCCAATGCTTGTTAACCATGAATTGGTCCAGTGCTCATTGGAAAGACATGGCTCCTACATGAATATGAATGGAGGTAAAATCATTTCTAAGACCCTTCCTAAATTGAGATTTCTGCATAATTTTCCAAAGGTAGGCCTAGTCTGAGAAATAGTTTTAAAAGGCTTTGACTGGTTACAAAGGATAATCTCCCAAGAATAGACTGGAGCCATAACGTTTTGGGCAGCCACCCATATATTGCTTCCTGGCTGAAAAATTGGTTTAAATGGTGTAGAGTTGGTTCGGTTTTGGACTCCAACCTGTACACAATTTGCTGGCACGAAGATGGCAGCTTTAAAGGAGAGCAGAGGAAGTGTGTGACCGTAGATTAACAGAAGCCCCCACCAATTAGTCTGAGCACTAATAAATTGTTAATCCAGCATGGATGTTCTAATGTAGCTAGTAGTTTGAACTAGCAACAGTAACTTGGCATACTGCCCAGGCCATTGATCAGGACAGTCAAGAGGACAAATACGTTTTTAATGTATCCTATTGTGAAGTTGAACTGAACTTCTCACTCTGTCCAAGCTTAACTCTGATACTGGGTAAGTGCTGGAATGATTGGACTAAACTAGCCAAGCCAAGTTGCTAGTTGGGATTGAGCTGTACGAGGCCTCCTAAATGGCTCCCGTTCAGCTTGACACAGTTAGTCCATAGGGTGCTGCTTCTTTGGTCTGAAGGTTTTTTCTTTTCAGGTAAATTAGGCAAAGTGGTGGTAGTAAGCAAAGCTCCTAAACAGTGTAGCTACCAGTTAATTAAAGGAAAGGGGAAAATCACTTTCTCTGCATCCTACGAAGCATGTGATGTCAGAGTTGAGGTAAGTAGGCCCCTTCAGCCTTATACAAAGCTTTGACTTTGTTGCCCTTTTAGTATGACATTGGCTGCTAATGTGCATTCCAGGGTCTTCATTACATACTGACGCTGATCTATAAACCAGCTTCTGGGAAGCAAATGACTGTGTACATGAGATGCCCAATCAAAGAAACAACTCCTACCACCACAACAAAGCCTTTGCTCAAAGTAGACTGTTACCCTTCAAGCATGTCCGTGGTTTTGCCTGATGTGTCTCCAAATGATGTCCAAGTAGTTGGTGAGTTGATAAGACTTCTAGAAGTTCTTCTCTGAGCATGCATGTTTTTCCCTAAGGGGTTGTGATGTGTGTTCTAATTTCTTCCACCCCAATCTAGATGAAAGAAATAGATATGTAAAAGTGATGTCTGCTCCCAAAACCTGTGGTTATGTTTTGGCAAAGAAGGTGAAGCTGTTGGTCTTCACCACCACTTACAAAGGCTGTCATGTTGCAGTTAAGGCAAGTATCCCTGCTGATTAACACCACAGGAACAAATGGTATGTGGTTATTTTTACATCCTTGTTTGTTCTGCATGCAAGCTTCCCTAATTCATGCTCAATTACTTTGTGGCTTGCATTTTCCAATAGTCTTGCATATTTCTGCACTGGTAAGGATATGGGGTGGCAGCACTCTAATCACTACTCGGCTTATTTCAATTGAATCTACATTTGACCTGGATAATTGGAGTCAAAATGGGAGTCTCGAAGTCTGCTTGATTCTTTGAAGAGGTGTAATGAAAGAATACTTGCCAGAAGAACCGCCTCTAACATTGACTTGGCATGTTAAGGGGCCCATGTTTACATTCATGTCTCTCAATTCCATAGGGTGGTAGATGGGTTGATTGGGGTCCTTTCTTACTCCCAGTTGGGTAGTATCTCCTTCTGCACTGCTTCGCAAATTTTGAATGTGGAACAGTTGGAGGTGTTTTGGTTCTTGAATGTGGTTTTAGTTGTACAACTTGGATTTTTTTTTTTTTTTTCCTTTTTAAAGAAAGGGCACTATGTACTTGAAGTGCTATACAAATCATTTGATGGGAAGACTCTAGCTTTGACCATGGAATGCCCAGTCTCTAAGATACCTACCCCTCCTATGACTACATTACCAACACACCCTCCCCCTATGGTGTCCTGTACATCTTCCAACATGAGTGTAGTGCTCCCTGTTGGCTCCCCAGAACATGTGAAAATCCTGGGTGAGTAAACTGGGGGGGGGTGGGTGGAGGTTTGAGTTGGTTTTTGGAAATATTTGGTTTTCTGCTTTCAGGGCTACACCTTGATGAGGTTTTGCTAAGTTCTGTTCACAAAGAATGTGGCTATAAAGTCATAAAATCGAAGGGGAAGATCGCCTTGACAGTTTTGTATAGTTCTTGCAATGTCCACAAAGAGGTAATCCTGTTTTGCCTATTCCTGTGATGTTGCACTTTGAAAAGTATTGTACATTTAGATCTCCTCCTGCTTTGAGCTTTTAGTCCCAAGACACTAAGCCGAGTGGCCTGTACATCCACTTTCCCCATTGAAACTTGTTACAGCTTGTGTGTGTGTGTGTGTGTGTGTGTGGTGGGTGTTTTTTAAAATCAAGATGGTTGGAATTTTTTACCTTAAATGATGGATGGGAGAGGTTATCAGCCTGAAGTGTGAAGGACATGTCTGCAGTTACTGGTCAGAGTACAATTCAATCAAAGGAGACCGACCCTTGTTTCTAGGGATAGCAAATATTTCAAATGATTGCTCTAGAGTCTAGACTAAGCAGAATCTGCTCCATCCATAGGGCAACTTCTTTGTGCTGAATATTCGTTACTATCCTTCGGCTGGCTTTCCAGTAGCGCTGCAGATGAAATGCCCAGATAGCCATCTGGATCCAACACTACCAACAATGCCTTCTCCTGTTGTCTCAAGTGATCATATAATTTCCTGTAAAAGAACAAGCATGATGGTGGAGTTCCCTTATGGAAAGCTAGAGGATATCCAGCTGATAGGTGGGTATGATCTTTTGCACATCCAAGAATTATACTTTGAAGAAAAGCCGAAACTTGGCTTCCTTAACTGTTTTTTAGGTTAATGCTCAGAGTTGAGTTGGCATACTAATTCATCCATATGATGCCCCATAAAATACTAGACTAGCTAAATACAGCAGGGGAAAATTGTAACAATACTTGGTTTGGTTGCTTCATCTGCCACAATGATTTTGGCTGACCAGACTTAATTCCACTGATCTGAATGGAAATAGAAGATGAGGACTAGGCTGGCATATGTAAGCAGAACTAAATGACTTCCTAGGCTTACTGGACAGTGTTCCAGCTTCTAATATTCAAAGTGCTTGCTTCATGTTTGTAGTTATGTAGTCATTAACGTTGTTGCCTTGATTCCATGATGTAATGGAACTGACAAACTCAACTTTGGCAGCATCCATATTTTGTAGGAATGTGTGTAGATCCTGGTGCCATTCCCACCTTTTTAGAGTAACTGCCTTTTTTTATATATAGATAAAACTGGAAAACTAGTGGCTGTTCAGCTGGCTCCCAAAAGATGTGGTTACAGATTGCTACAAGCAGGAGGGATTTTCTTGTCTATCCCCTATTCTGCCTGTGATGTGCAATTGTTGGTAAGTGTCTGGATCCTAGCATTGAATGACTCCTTCATGTTGTTACTCTGGCTGCCTTGGCTATACCACTGCTACTCTACTCTAGGGCAACCACTATGTTCTCCTGGTGGTTTACAAGTCAGCCAGGGGAGGGCAAAAGCAGATTGAAGTGAGGTGCCCAGTTAGAGAGCCATCGCATCTTGGTAACGGGGTGTCATGCCAGGAAGATTGCATGAGTATTGATCTCCCAGCTGGACCCGCAGAGCAAGTGCAAGTAGTGGGTAAGTTGTCGGCAGTCAAAAATTGCCAGCAAGAAAGCTAATTGCTTGAGCCTTCGTATGTGATCGATGGTGTTGCCCTTGCTAATGATCGTGGATGAAGTTTGCTTTAAACAGAATAGTTGTGCACGTAAGGTGTGCAACACAACTGTTAAAGGTTTATTTCTGGATTGAGATTCAATAACACACACTTAATCAGAGTCAAACTTTAACATGGATTTGAACTACATCACTGCCTCTTTGTATACAGATCAATACCACAATCCTGTGAGTGTGAAGCAGTTTCCCCGTTGTGGTTACAATCTGTCTTCCGAGGTGGGGAAGCTCCATTTTTCTGCCTCATACAAGGCTTGTCATGTGAAAATTCAGGTAAAACTTTAATTTTACATCTAAACTGGCATGTTTTTGAAAAAGTGAAGGCTTATTTTTATACATCTCTTGTAGAATGGCAACTATATTCTGACTGTCCTCTACACCACCTCTACTGGAAGACATGAAGTACAGATGACCTGTCCCATCCGTGATCTAGTCTTTCATCAGGGTATTGTCTCTTGGACATGTCACATTTTAAAATCCATGTGAAAGGGTCCACCTAAAATGTATTCCTGAATTTTTGTTGGTAGGATGCACATTGCCTAGGAAGAAGCAAGTGCAATGTGGTCCAGTTGGCATTTCCCCAAGCATTTGTCGCTTGAAAGGTTGCTGTGTGGATGCTAAAACCTCCCACTGTTTCTATCCTATGGACAGTATGTTGCAAATTGAATCCTAATGTCTAGCACCAATGGAGAGCAAGGCATGTTACTTCATTGTCTCCCTTGCTTGCTTTAACAGCTTGCACAGCAGATGGACACTTTGTGTTTGCTGTTTATCGAACCTCTTCCAAACCAGAAGTTGATCCAGGTAGTCTGTATGTTTCTAGTAACTCTTCGTGTGCTCCTGTGGTGTGCACACCTGACTTTGCCATTTTCAAGTTTCCCCTGACTGGCTGTGGAACTCACAAATTTGTAAGTATTTAATCTTGTAAGGAACCAAAACATGAATCTGTTCTCCCACCTGTTTTTGTTTGTGGAATGACCTGTTGGTATTACCAGGTAATCGGTCAAACTTCAATCTACTTGGCTGATGTATTTGGACAATTTGCGAAGAACCGCCAGATGTATGGCCAAATTCTGAGACATGCTCCTTATCGGTAAGCCTTTCTTGGATCATGAATGGATCCAGACTGCTAGAAAAGGAGTAAATGTTGGACACTAACAGTCCTCTACTGCAGATACCAAGTGGAATGCCGCTATTCAAAAGGGTCTACTGCCAGTGCTGGTTACATGGTGGTGAACACTCCAACTGTACCATCCATTGTCTCCTCTGAAACTATGGGAGTAGTCCTAAGAATTGCGAAAGGTTTGTGGTGTCCGTTTCTGAAAGGGGTTGATTTTTATAATCTAGGTACTGTGAAGATAAAAACTGCTGATTTTATGTACTGGAGCAGGCCAGGTTAATGACCTTCAGATTTACCTTGGTAGAGTACCTCTAGTTCATCCAAGGAAATGTCTGCTTCTCTGAATGCGGTTAATGATACCATGCAGTCTGCATGAATTGGAGGGATTTAAGCGAGCGTGCAATTGTTCTGGAATCTTGCTCCATTGACTCTTGCTGTTGGATTCCTCCACCCTAGAATGTTGGGTTGTGAAAGAGTGCTTTGAAATTACGTGTTCCTTTCCAATGGATTTGAAATGCAACCTGCAGTAGAGTAGGTTGGAGGTCTTGAGTGTGTCTTGGCATTGGGGCATCCAACGCATTGTATTCTAGCTTGTGTAATCCCATATTCCTTAGATGACAGCTATACAACTTTCTTCCCGGAGACTCAAGTTCCCCTCAGACTTTTGTTGGGAAGCCAGATCTACCTGGATGTCACAATATCGCATCCTCCTAGTCCAGATGTGGTTCTGTTGGTTCACTACTGCATTGCATATCCCAGATCTTCAGAGAATGTCTGGGTGCTGATGTACAATGGGTAAGTAGGAAAATGCATGCTTCCAAAATGCAGTTTAAACTTACTATTGGTGGGGTTTTGTTAGTTCATAGTCTGAACAATAATACCAAGAAACCATCTCTGACAGCTGTCCAAATCCTCTGGATTATGGTACTGCCCTTCATCTCAAGGACCATGACCAGCAGAATGTGCCAAAGCATTCTCGACGCTTTGCTATAACTACCTTCCAGTTTTTGGATGCCAAAAAAGAGAATCTTTTGGATGAGGAGGTAAGGAAGCGTGAAAGGTCAAACCACTTCTAGTGTGTATGTGCTCAAGTGCTTTTTTTTGCTCTGCAGATCTACTTCATGTGTTCAACAGAAGTTTGTTCACCTGAACACCAAAGATGTATTGAAGGCTGCTTTGACGGGAGACGTATGTATCGGTTTAGTATCTGGCCTCAAGTGCTACTACCCTGTGTGATTTTTAACTTTTTTTTTTTTTTTCCCCCCCGCTTATTTTAGCAATATCATCTGCTTCTCCTTCAAACTGGGGAAAACTTTGTGCTGGAAAATCTTGTTCCAAGCGGCCTCATCCTGTGAAAAGGGCAGTAGCAGACGGCGTGCACCTTCTCTTCCTGAGAGATGACCCCTACCAGCAAACGGGTAAGGGGTTTTGTATGTATATAAATAAAGCCTTTTTTGGATTTAACTGTCTGATCAACACTTTTTTCCCCTCCCCCTCTGCAGAAAACTGGACTACAACTTTTCCCTTGGCTGCAGTAGGGCTGCTGATGTCTATAATATTTCTTTGCCTTGGAAAATTGGCTTGTGTCAAATATGTTCAAGAGAAGTGACAAATAAAATTTATACTAAAATCTACTTGTGGAGAAAAGTAATGGGCTTTAGGTTTCAAAAGTACTGGTGCTGTAAAATTTACTGAAGTGAAGGTACTGGGAGGAAACAAATTTTAAAATAAAATTGCATGGGAGCAGAGTTCCTTGGTAGAAAATGGCTCCAGTGCCAAACTGCACATCATCTAGGCTTCTCATGCACTCAGTGCAACAATAGACTTGTCTGTGGTACAGCTCCTATAGTGTAAAACGCCTCTGCATTTGTCACTTCAGCCACAGACAAACCTAACCTGCCTGTAAGATACCATTGTGGGGAGGCTGACTTTGTCATGTTTGTCTATTTTTTTTTTAACAAGCAAATGGGCTACCTTACTAATTGTGCAAGTTCTGAGAGTTGTGTAAAGAGGATTTGAGCTCTTGGAGTTTTATATAACTTGTGAGGTCTTATGATTGAGTTCATCTAATTTGAGTACCATGGAAGTTCCAGTCTCTTCCAATGTAGGAAGCTTCCTCTTTAAATGGAAATTGCCAGCAGCAATAGTGCCAAGCTATAATGATTTTTACCACATACGCTAAAGTAGGGTGTTCTGGAAAAACTGGTTAGAGGGGTTTAGTTCTGGTTCTACTGTGCTTGCTTATAACAGTAAGCAGTGGGTTCAGTGACATCTTGGTTCCAAGACCCCATGTATAACAACCACCTGATAAGTTCAACTTTCTGTGCCCATTTTAGTAACTGTCCAAACTGCTGTGGTTAAGAACTGACTACTCATTCACTGAAAGTAGGATTTTTAGTGAACAATTGTAAAATTACTGGCCCCATCTCTGCACTTTAAGCACTGGTTGAACAACAAAACAGCTTGCATGAGAGATGGATTGTCTGCAGCTTGTTCCTGAGGAACATCTTCATTATACCCTTGGATAGGGCTTCATTTATCAAGTGCCAGTGTGGAAGCATTACTTACCAGATGTAGAAAGCGAGACCGATACACACACTACAGTTGTATCTGCTTTGGACTGTAATAGGTCATTGGCTTTGCTGGTGACATGGGGATGTTTTTTTGTTTTAAGCATGTTTAAACCAAGTAATTTTAACATTTTAAAGCAATTGAAACATTAACCGTTGAAATAAGATACTGTATCTGAAATACAAGGAAACATCACCTTCCTTAACACTTAGAAGTTTCGTTGGGGGAAGCTACATCACTTCCCAATAATCCTGAATTACTGCCTTTTGAACTTCTAAAAGTTGTTCAAGTAGGCAACTCTGTCCGCATATGTAGGATTCTCTTTATAATCCTCTTATGGAGGTGAAGTTGTTAACCTCGTACTGTATATAAAATTGAAAGGGTGGTTTGTTGGTCTGCCTTATGCACCCTCCCCCCCCCCCCCCCCCCCCCCCACTGCTGGAATGAGTTGGTTGCTGCTGCCTTGTCATTCAATGAACCAAGGACCATTAAGGGTCATGACTGGGTTGAGCCAATGCAATGATGACACATATATTGGCACCGATTTGCCCCATATTGTGCCATTTATTTCAAAATCCAAATGCTTGTAGAAAAACTTCAATACAGCTTATTTAACTTAACCTTTACTAGTGACAGATTTATGGATATATTAATGTTAAACTTTCCAATAAAACTAAATTTAAAATCCCTGGCAGGAACTGCCCTTTAAACACAATATGAGCTACAATGGTTTCTTCTCTAGTGCTCTGCTGCTACCCTGTCAGGGTCTACTCGGCCCACAGCAATGCTTGCTGACAAACGCAGACAACCTTCATATGGGCTTGCACCCCAGCCACTTCATTCCATCACCGCATGCATCGACGGCATCTCAAGAAGACCCATGTGCCCTGTTCTGTCTCCTGTCCATTGACAGCCTTCAAGTGGGAGCCAGTTTGGAATGGCTGGTAATGCCCTGCCTTCTTGAGCACCGGCTGTGTGCTTCTCAAGGGATTTCAGTTCTAACTGCCACACCAGCTTGGCCATGCTACCTCTCTTACTTCTTCAATGTAACCTCTATGCTTTCTTTTCATTGATCCTCTCTCTCTCTTTGTCCTGCTCAGGCTTCTTTTCATTCTGCCTATGGGCACGGCACCTGAATTGCAATGCCCAGAGTGGCTATGTGGAACAGCTAACCAATCAGACAATCTGCATGCCTCCATAATGAATACTCTACACCTGTCCAGCCCTTCAGCTGCACATGCACTCACAGAACCCGAGTCACACTACTTTTAAAAAACTTGAGCTGCCACAGATCTCTATCTCATCAAACTTCTGACCTGCGCAGCTTCATCTTTGGCTCACTGGAGAGCTTATGCTGTGACAAATCTAACCCAACCCAGGAATGAAATCAGGGTTCAAGTCTATATCACAGTCAGTGGAGACCTGGTAGTGCACATCTACATGCCTGGCCTGACATAATAGATATGGCCACATGCCCTGCTGACACAGCAACAACAGCCGCTTGATCCCATCACAGGTGTGGTGTGGTAATGCTCTCTCTTGCACAGCATGATATCTGGATTGAACTTGGCTGCACACACCACTGCCAGGGCATGTCAGCGATGTACACCTTGCCACTGGTCCGATATGATCACAACCCATGACGTGAAGGTGTGGCAGTTCTAAGCCTTTGATGTGATATGCACACCTCCTCCATATACTAGTGACAGGAAAGGCCATCAGCGTGCAACTTGCCACATCTCCAGAACACCAGTATAATAATCTTGGTGGAGTGACCAAGAATGCTGTCTTTCGTGAGAGGTGCATGCACCAGATGCTCTGACATGCATTCATGCCTCATGTTTACCAGGACAAGAAATACACCAACAGCTGTTGACTGCAACCAGTGTTACAAAGGCTCGGTCATGCAAGTCTGAAATTTCTAAACCTCAACAAAGCCCTTACCACCTTTCACTTATAAACAAGGTGACGGCACCTTCTACAGTGTGACTTGCGTTCCTATACATCCTGGTGGCCACATTCACAAACACTCCCTGTAAAACGCAGTACACAAGTATGTCATTTTGCCTCATGGTGAGTTTTGTTTAGACAAATAACATTTACTTTCACTTTTCCCCTCCCCCTCTTTATTTTCATCTGGCCCATTTTCTGTAGCTTATGCAGTGTTGCCATGTTTGACATCATCTATGTACTGAGATTCAGGCCACCATCATGTACCGGGTCACACATGTACTTCATTTTACCGTGTACACCACTGGTAACGATACATCTGAAATACCTGAAAAAGTCAACAATGTTGTCCACTGTAATAAAGACACAAAACAGTCATAAAGGTTTGTGGTTTCCAGCCCCGTATACTGTCAAACTGCAAAGAAAAAGTGGTCAGTTTCTCTGACATTTGTCCAACAAAAGACAATCATCCCTTCACAGAGGGGAACATAAATAAGGTGGGACCGGAAACTGGTGACTGGAATGCTGGGAGGAACCGAGGTGTTTTATGGGTTGATGATGTCATCAGGGTGGGACCAGAGGAAGGGATGGAATACGGAAGTGGCTACGGGTGGAGTAATGGCGTCCTGAGAACGCTTAAGGCGGCGTTGCGTCTGGCTTTCTGCGGGAACAAGAGAAAGAAAGAGTGTCCCGTCTCCATCCCCTGGCAGACTGTTGTACGCTGCTCATCGGGTCTTTCCGCGGCCCCCTAAGCGCGCGTTCGTGACATGACCCCCCCCTTCAGCCTAGACCCGTCGGGTTGGGCGGCCCGAACCGAGAGGTCGTGAACCCGGGAGAGAGCATTGGCCTGCAGGTTACCCCGACGATAAGTGACGGTAAACTTGTAAGGCTGAAGGTCCAAAAACCACCTGGTGACCCGGGGGTTCGATTCCCTGTGGACAGCCATCCACTGGAGAGCGGCATGGTCCGTCACTAGGGTGAACTCCCGACCCAACAGATAGTACCTCAGGTGAGTCACCGCCCACTTGATGGCCAAGGCTTCCCGCTCCACCGCAGCATATCTGGTCTCCCGGTCCAGCAGTTTCTGGCTCAGGTAACTTATAGGGTCCTCGACACCGTCGATGCTTTGGCTCAGCACGGTGCCAAGACCTGTGTCCGAAGCATCGGTCTGGAGGATAAAAGGTAGAGAAAAATCAGGGGTTCTCAATATTGGTGCCATGGTCAGGGCCATCTTTAGGTCACTAAATTCTTGTTCTGTTAGGTGATCCCATACCACATACAAAGGGGCCCTTTTCTTTGTCAAATTCATCAAGGGTGCGGCCCTCTCAGAGAAACGAGGTACAAACCGGCGGTAGTAGCTCACTAACCCCAAGAAAGCTTGCACCTGTTTCTTGATAATCAGATGGGGCCATTCCAGGATGGTCTTAATTTTAGAGCATTGTGGTTTTACCAATCCTCCGCCCACCAGGTAGCCCAAATATTTGGCCTCGGTTAATCCAAAGAAACATTTGCATGGGTTAATGCGGAGGCCGGCTTTTGCTAGTGTTAAGAGAACGGCATAAACCTGCAGAATATGTTCCTCCCAGGTGCCGTAATAGATGACTATGTCATCCAGGTAGGCGGCACAGTAGGACTGGTGGGCCTTTAGCACTCTCTCTACCAGACGTTGGAAGGTTGCTGGCGCTCCGTGCAGCCCAAATGGGAGAACCTTATACTGCCAATGCCCACTAGGGGTGCTGAAGGCGGTCTTCTCCTTAGCGGATGCCATTAAGGGAATTTGCCAGTATCCTTTTGTCATGTCAAGGGTAGTCAAATCCTGAGCCGTACCCAGGCGCTCGATGAGCTTGTCTATGCGGGGCATATTGTAGTCACCAAACTTGGAGATCTGGTTCAGATGCCTAAAGTCATTACAGAACCTCCATGAGCCATTGGGCTTAGAAACGAGGACAATGGGACTGGACCTGGGGCTGTGACTTTCCTCAATCACATCCAATACAAGCATTTCTTGGATTTCCAGCTCCACCTCGGCCCGTTTTGCCTCTATAGAGGCGTTCCCGCACTACCATCCCCGGGTCTGTCACTATATCGTGCTCAATCAGCGAGGTGCATCCTGGCGTCTAACTGACTACTTCCGGAACGGACAGGATGACTGATTCCAGCTCCTGTCTTTGGGGGGCCGTCAAATTGGGTCCGAGGTTAAGGTCTACTTTCTGTGAGAAAAGGGAGAGGGAGTTCCCTGGAAGACGACAATCTTCCCGGTCTCTCCATGGTTTCAGCAAGTTGACATGGTATAACCTCTCGCTCGGTCGACGATTTGGTTGTTTCACCAGATAGTCAACAAGCCCTTTTCTCTCTTTTACCTCGTAAGGGCCCAGCCAATGGGCCAATAATTTAGAGTGGGAAGTAGGCACCAGTACCATCACACAATCCCCCGGTTATAATGACGCGCCTGTGCAGCTTGAGCCTTTGACATGTGTTCTATTAAGAGAGGCCGGACTTTCTCTAACCGTTCGCGCAGTTGCACGACGTTATCCAAAATATTGATGGAGGGAAGTGCCTCTCCTTCCCATTCTTCTTTAAGTATATCTAATATTCCCCGGGGTTGGCGGCCATACAACAACTCAAAGGGGGAAAACCCCGTAGAGGCTTGTGGCACCTCCCGATAAGCAAAAAGGACCAGACTTAAAAGTTGATCCCAGTTCCTACCGTCCGCGTCGACTACCTTGCGGAGTATCTGTCTGAGGGTCTGGTTAAACCGTTTCACTAACCGGTCCATCTGAGGATGATACACAGACGTCTTTAGATGCGTAATACGGCGTAACTTGGCAACTTCCCTGAATGTATCCGAAGTAAACGGTGTACCTTGGTCTGTAAGGACTTCTATCGGTATACCTACTTGGGAGAGAAGGGCTACCAATTCCCGTGCAACATTTTTCGTATTAGCAGAGCGCAATGGAACTGCCTCTGGGTACCGAGTCGCGTAATCCACATTGACTAAAATATATTTATAGCCACGGATCGAAGGCAGGCAGGGGGCCTACAAGATTGACTCCGATCCTCTCAAAAGGGATATCAATAAGGGGAATCGGAATGAGAGGAACATGTTCCCTTCGGGGTATCTGACGTAGCTGACAATCTGGACAGGATTGACAGAAACAACGGACCTCCTCATTAATTCCGGGCCAATAAAACCGGAGTTTAATCCTCTCCAGTGTTTTGTCGGCCCCGAGGTGGGCACCAAGGAGGTGGGTGTGTTCCAGTTCACAGACCTCCCACCGGTAGGTTCGTGGCACTAGCAACAACTTCCGTACCTCGCCTTCGTGATCCGCGACTCGATACAGCAGATCGTTTTCCAAAACAAAGTAGGGTCCTGGTGGTATGGGATCAACCGGAGTGTTGTCATCAACCGAAACAATAGCATTCTGGGCAAACTTTAGAGAGTCATCATTCCACTGCTCTCTTTTAAATGAGGCTGGAGTGGCTTTAAACTGATTGTCCACACAGCATAATGGATCCGGGGGGCTGACACTGACCTGCCATGCCTGAACTTCCGGGCCAGGGTCCGTCACCAAAATATTTCCCCCCCTGGAATCCACGTCATCAACAGTCGCCGCAGTGCACGGCGTGGGAGCTTTGGGGACGGTGGCCTGCCCGTCCATAATAAGACCCAATCCGGCGGTGGGAGTGGGGAAGTTGTGTAATAATCCGCGCAGCAGACAACTACAAATGTCTTGAGTTGTAGAAGAAGGACTGTCACTTGTCGCATTCAGGTGTCTTCCAATACCACTTTTTTATGGAAGCAAAATACATTTATTAAAAACATTTTATATTTTTTAGAATGTGAAAGAAACAGACCAATGAAAGGCAACACATATCAAAACACCTGTTTCAGTGAGTAAAAGTAATCACTAATATCTGTTTTTTTGGTATACATTGTCACGCATGTGTGAGTAGGAGGATGTTGTATGGACCTAGTGAAGGTAATTCCACGCCAGGCCAGGGGGTGGCAGGGTGCACTAAACCTTCTGTTGTTTGAGCAGACCAACTGCGGAAAAACCTGTCTGACTTAACATTGAAAATGTCACTTCTGGTTCCGGTGCCCAGGATGACGTCAGAAGAAGGTCACTTCCGGTCCAACCGCCATCTTGCCAAACCCTCAGCAGTTCATGTCTGGACTCCCACAGAGACACGTCTGTCAAAAATCAAACCCATTGCAGCCAGGGTTAATATACGAGTGGCAGCCCCAAACCTTTTTAAGTGTGTTGAGTCTGATTATTACCTGTATATCATTACCAAGTATTTCTATTGATGGTGTCCTCTACTACTCGTACTAACAGTAGAGACTTTCCTTGGTCTGTGTACCCAAACGTTTACAAACAGACCACAAATTAAACAAGACTACAAACTACAAGCACAGACAGATGTCATACATCCATCCATCCATTATCCATCCATCCATCCATCCATTATCCAACCCGCTATATCCTAACTACAGGGTCACGGGGGTCTGCTGGAGCCAATCTCAGCCAACACAGGGCACAAGGCAGAAAGCAAACCCTGGGCAGGGTGCCAGCCCACCGCAGAGATGTCATACACCTTCCACAAATTAAAAACTACGTTCTCAACACTTTTACACAAGACCTTAATTGTTATCACACACAGTACTTCAGGCTTTTGGCTTCATGTTTCATGACATTCCTGCATTTTTCCATCTTTGCGTTTTCCATGCTGTTTACTTTTTTTTTTGGACTTCCATTTGTGGTATATCAGCCCAGAAACCAAGACGCACAAGTCCCAAAACACACGCTTTATTTTCACATTTTCAGTCTTTACACAACTCAGTGCACAAATCACTCCAATTAGGCTCAGTCCCTTCTTTCTCTCTCTCTCTATTCTCTGCCTCCTCCACTCCTCCACTCGCAAGACTCTGTACTCCACCTCCCGACTCCAGCTCCCCAAATGGAGTGAGGCGGCCCCTTTTATGTTGCACCCAGATGTGCTCCTGGTGCTCCCTGACGATCTTCCTGCAGCACTTCCAGGTGTGGTGGAATTGCTGTAGTCCAGGGCGCTGGAATCGTTCAGGCTCCCACTGGCGGTGGCCACGGGCCCCAACATGGTTGAGCTCTCATGTCCAGGGGGAGGTATTGTCTTTCTCCCAGTTCTTCCATCCTTCTGGCATCCCAGAAGGGCAAGAGCCTCAGCCATCCACCACACATGTTACACTGTCTCTGGTCATGTTTTCCACTCTTTTATTTCCGGATCAGATGAATAGATACACAGTATCACCAACTCCAAATCTTTGCCACCTATAGGAGATTCTATTGATGCTCCCCCTGGTGCCCACATGTTAAAAACAGATGTCTATGTATATATTGTTAATAGTATTTGTGTACTTTTTAAATGTGGTAATGTGAGATTTTATATTTTAAATTTATACTACAAACAATTTACCATATTTAAAATAGGATGTGATGTAAATATGTAGAAGTACAGTTAATGAGAATAAAAAAATGGTTTGTCTTGCTCTGCCAATCTTAATTGTCAGACTCCACCCATGATTCAAGGAGCATTTCAACAAGTCAAGTCAAGTCAAGTTGGGGAGCATGCACTGATACAGTGCGTTGCTGCACCCACTACACAACAAAACAACTCGGGATCCCAGCTGGCAAACCCCCAGGCAGACACGCGGCCCTGTCCCATCCTCCGGAAATGACCCTCTATCTGTCGCAGCCAGGTGTTACGTGAGTGACCCCTTGGCCTGGTCCAGCCATTCGGGTCTCCAATAATGAGGGTCCTATGAGCTGGATCACCCTCAGGGAAACGCGCTACATGGCTGTAGTGCCGTAACTGATGCTCCCTCACAATGCAGGTAATGTGCCTCATTCAGGACTCCATGAGCAACCACTCATTTGACACAAAGTCAAACCAGCGGTGCCCAAGGATTTTCCCAGAGAGACACAATTCCAAAGGAGTCCACAGTCCTTTGGTACTGTGCATTTCAACAAAACATTATTAATCCAATAAAGATCATGTTAAAATATTTCAAATTTAGATCTCTTCATTGATTACACAGCCATTGCAAAATATTATTTTCTGCTGTAGAAAATCAAATCTACACAACATTCATGTGTTTCACCCTGCAAACCTGAACCAGACAACAGGGTTAAAAACTGGATGGACGTATGAATTTAATATTTCAAATTCACTTTTTGCTTTTTCGTATACAAAGTATAGGGAAAGTACTGTAATCATCCAAAAATTTGATTTGAGATTTTGATGAATATTGATGTTTTAGACCTCCCTGAGTCTGATTTACTTTCTTGTAGGGAAAGTATTGGAATCCTCCAAAAATTCCATTTTGAGATTTTGAGGAATCTCAACATTTTAGACCTCCCTGAGGTCCGAAAATACCATTTTTGGAATAATGTCTGTATGTCTGTGTGTGTGTAAACATGATAACTTGAGAATGCTTTAACTAAGGACAACCAAATTTTGCATATAAGTATTAGGTACAAAACGTAGATTTTTATCAACGTTTGGCCTATTTCCGCTAACTGGAAGTGGTACTTTACCTTTTATTCAAGCAGCTGCAGAGTCCAATTTATTCAACTTCACTTTTATAATAATTGGTCAATATTATTAATTTGATTTGTTGTTGATGGTTCTTTAATGAACATAATATAAAAATATAATCACTGTCTTGCAGTTTACTCCTCAAATATCCATCCCCATATCTGAGTATATGAGAAAGTCTAGGGGAGACCACTTCCGATTATTTTATTTGTATTACTGATTTAAAGCTTTGGGAGAATAACACAGCGTGAGAACATCTCAGATCTTAATTCATTTAGGGAGGAGAAGTGGCAGTGAAATAAAGAGCAGCTTCTTGCTGTTTGTGGTAATTTAAGACACTGCATGGTTCGTCCTCCTGCCACTTAAACTATTTGTCTTAATTAAAAGACAAAGCAATTGATTAAAACGGCTTATTCTTTTTCTTATTAGCTTTTTATCTTAAAAGAGTATGACTCATTGTATAATACTATGACTGTGGGAAACAAACGATAAAGTTTCATGCTTATAGCCCTTCCCTGGTATTTAACTAGTTGCTTAATTTTCTACTGCCTTCAAAAACCTTCATTACTATGCACATTTATGTGCTAAATTTCCTGGTATTTAGCAAAACATCACAACCAACCATCACTCTTGAAAAATTTGGATGTCTTCAAAATGCAGAATCGAATTAAGGAGCGTCATTAGGAAAGGGGCATCACCTGATCACTTAGGTAGAACAGCTCATTTGAATACACAATGTCTGATTAATTAGGTCATCCTGCTTATTGGTCGTTTGCTTACTGAATCATCATAGAGCCACATGAGGAAAGATACAAAGTGGTCTCCCAGGGGCTCTTGGAGTGTCTTGTCTGTCTTCTTAGTAGAGTGGTCTTTACTACAATGGGAACATCATGGCGAGGGCTGTGCTCTGCCCTTGTTTTAGTTTGGGTTCTTTGTGGTGCTCCTGCCCTTGGATTAGGCAATGGTTTTCTGTATCCTGATGCAAGTAATTTTAGAGTGGAGAGAAAATTGGGTTTTGAAGGGAATTCAAACCGTAGAGTTGATGGGGGTACATCTTCTGACCGGGGTGTGTATTCTGAAGAGCACCTCTATAAAACCTATCGAGGCTACAGCAAGTCTGATTTATTACTTCCAGAGTTGGCACCCAAGTACTACAATGAGCTATCATTTCGTGAAGCTGATGCCAGTGGTTCAAGTCCCTTGAAGGGTGCTCCTGAGTTTATCAATATGGCTGCTGGTCAGGATTCCTCTGAGCTTGAAAATGAAGATCTGGGTGTAAAAGCTGCAGATGACCACCTTTGGGATGATGTCTTAACAGATGTTACTCCACTCTTGGTATCTGATGTGAACTGGAGAGCAGATCCTCTTGACAAAGAAAGTTCATTCTTTAATGTTTATGGTGTGTTCAGTTTGTCCAAGTCTGGCAAAGGATGGAATGATCGAAGTCCTGGCTTCATTTTGCCGTCTAAAAATGAATCTTCTTGTGGCAAAGATGGAGCACATCAACACCACCACTCTCATCCTGTTAAATGCAATACGGCTAATATGACTGTTGTATTTAAAGGACATCAAAAGGAGCTCTTTGTACAAGGTAAGGGAAGGGATGTGTTTTGATTCAAGTATGTATAGAAATAATTACTAACGTTTAATAATTTTTTTTTTTTTTTTTTTTTTTTAAGCCAACTCCTCTACAGTTTTGAACGTATTTAATCTGCATAAGTGCAAGTATGAGGTAAAGGAGAAAAGTGGATCTTTCCAGTTTACCACTTCATATAATGGATGCTATGTCAAGAAACTGGTAAGTGACCCCACATTCTCTCAAATTGGGGGCTCTTTAACTCCCACTTTACTGAACCAGTTGATTTGCTTGTAGGGTGACTGCTTTGTCCTCATCCTTGTATGGAAAAACAAGCCTGTGGTTCTGTCTTGTCCTGCTGAACCCACACCGCCATTGCTTACGTTTTGCCAAAGTGATAAAATGACCATTGTCCTTCCTGAAGGTCCTCTAGACCTGCTGAAAGTCCAAGGTAACGGGAGAGTGAAAGCTTCATTATCTTGGGCATAACTTAGGGTGGATAAACACAGGGGACTATTTGGTAACTGATAATATTTGAACTTGTCTGGTTTGCTAGTTCCTAAAGTGTAACAATGCTGCTTCACTGTGCATAGACTGTTTAGGCAGTTTCTTACCACTTGCTTCCTGTGCATAATGAGCTGCAGTGCTGGTAGGATGGGCTCTGCCTTGCATGTCACACTAGTAGAAGATCACAGTAAGAAGTCGTGTTGAATTCTGACCATTTATTAATGGGTGAGGGGAATCCCCACACACGGGAATGTAAATCCTAATATGTGGCACTTATTGTGCAGATCACTTCAATAAATGGATACCCATTCACAAGATTGCACATAAGTGTAAATATCTTATATGGAGGGATTCGTTGGGCAGAATTGTCTTCTCGGCTTCTTTTAAAGCCTGCCATGTGAAGGAAACGGTAAGCGATTGATATGCTTCACTTTGAAGGCTGAGTGCTTATTTGAGCTGTGTCTTGAGGTCCAAAATATTGACTTGGCACATCTGTGGCTAACTTGCATTTGGTTTTAATCTCCTTCCCAGAAGGATGAGTATGTCCTAGTAGTAAGGTATAAATCCTCTACTGGAGTCCCTGGGCAGGTTGTCCTGTCTTGCCCTGTTGAAACCCATGTGCAGCATCCTCATCACTATCTGGATTTCCCAACTACGTTGTGTGGAAAGAATGGCATTATAATTCATCTCCCAAAACAGAATTTGCAGGCCATTCAACTGAAAGGTGAGGTTCATGTCCAATCTGGTGACCATTCTAAATCCCTCTAACTTTTTAGAACTTCCTTTGAAATTAGTAAACCTGTATGAATCTTTACAGATGCATTTGGAAATGCAGTGAATATTGAGGACGTTGCAGAAGACTGTGATTTCAGAGTCATTCGTGATGAAGCCTCGGTCACATTAATAGCTTCTTTTGAAAGCTGCAATGTGAAATCGCAGGTACATGTGGGCTTTTTTCTTCCCCCCCCAAATGCAGTTTCTGTAACTTTAATAAATGATGGGGAAACTGGGAGAACCAGTGGAACAGTTATCTTCGGTCTTGGCCAGGAGTGTTTACAGGGATGAGTGAGTGTGTGTTTTGAGGGCTGTTGAAGTTTGGCATGCACCACCATCTTACTGCCTAATTCTACAGCTGGTTTTCTTTCATACCCTAGTACTATTGACTAGGATGTTTGTACCATGTTAGCCATTATGGATGTAGTGAGAATTTTGGCAAAATTACCCCTTTTATTGGCTCACTGTATCCTAGTCAAATTTAAAAATGCCATACTAATGCCCATAATGTGAAAATGGGGTGTGTGTGTATATAAGATATATATATCTCTCTCTCTCTCATTCTTCCCCCAAAATGTGACTCATCAATTCCACCAGTGGGGGGGGGGGTTTGGGGTAAACATTAACATTATACAAAGATATTGTCTGTTTTTTACCTGCATTATTATCAATCTTTAATTTCTTTTTTTTTTTTTTTTTTTTGTATCCGTAAGGTGCTGCTGGATTATGTGAATTTCCCCTTGGGATTCATTCATTCATTCATTCATATATATATCTTTTTTTTTTAATTGTGCATTAATTACTGAAGCAGAAAATTTGAGTGTTTCCTGTACTGACTACTTTCTCACACTGATCATAGTCCTGATGTTTAATTACAGGTGTCAATGATGGTGCAGAAATTTTCACAGGGTTAAGCATAACTTGAGGCCCTTCCATTACTACTGGTAGGATTGTAAATGACCAAGAATCCATTACATTTGAACTCCTGGTTCAAGAATCCCTTTGTAAAAATCGTCTAGTTCAGTTGTACAGGGCTCCACAGAAAACCTAATTGCAAAATGAGCCATGTGAGTTTTGCATTACTAAAACATTTGTATAAATTCCACAATGTGGAAAGCACCCAGTTTTACCTGGTACAATGAAAACAAGTACTTTGTGATAGCAAGGCCATGAATTTTGCTGCTCAAAGCACTTTAATAGATTTCTATTTCTGGCTTTCAAATTCTGTATATCGAAAGCCTGCAGCCAAAATGAATACATTTCAACTATCAGGAAAAGCAGAAAACCCTTTAAGCAGTAGCTTTATATAGTTTAAGCATGACAATGCTGTGACACCTATGGCACTTCAACAAAGCACTTGTGTTCAATTTCTACTTCTAGGGCAAGTATCATCTGCTGACTGTTCAGTATGTAGTTTCTGGAATGACCAAATCTGTCCATGCACAATGCCATCAACTGGACAAGCCAAGGATTCACTGCGGGGCTTCAAGCATGACAATAGAGCTACCCCATGGTCCTCTGGAGAAGGTCTTTATAAAAAGTAAGTTTCTTTCCTCTAAAGGCCCATACGTTCCTGGAATGTCTCGTGAATAGATTTTTGACGTCTTGGTTTTTGTGGTTTTTTTTTTTTTTTTTTTTTTTTTTTTTTTATAAACCCCCCCCCCCAATAAGCTCAACTGAATCAGTTGATTGCAGTCAAAGATGCTCCCAAATACTGCAGGTACCATCTGGTAAAAGACCGTGGCATGAACCTCCTGACTGCATCTTACTTGTCCTGTGATGTTAAAACTGTGGTAAGAAGGGTTAGAAACTGCCTTTAGAAGTGCACACCATGAAGATCCTTCTTTGTTTTAGCTGATTTCTCTACCTTGTCCATCAGAATTACAACTATGTCTTGCCGGTCTTCTATACTTCAGCTTCTGGTAAGCAAGGTTCTGTAAACGTGGAATGTCCAGCAACGACCGGTAAACCTAGGGTCCTATGCAGAAGGTCCAGTATGACTGTGTACTTGCCAAAGGTTCCACCAGAACAAATCCGACTCAGAAGTAAGTCTAAAGCTAAAATGTCTGAGGGGTAATGGACGAGGATTAAGTTAGCAGTATTGCTTGTTTTTTAGACCATCATGGAAAGACTGTCCCCATCCATGCTGCCAAGCACTGCCACTACATTTTGATGGAAAGAAACCACCACCTGATTTTCACCACTTCCTTCAAGGCCTGTGATGTGCAAATAAAGGTGAGATGCTTACACCTGACCTGTCCCTGGGCAGATTCAATGCACTCTAGTTTGGACTTCTAAATAAATCCAGTATTTGGAGTTGGCAAAAATGCAGCTCAGTCTTTTGTATTTTCAACACAGTGGAATATTTGTTGTTTGGCATCTCTTCCACTCATTGAATGGAGTCTTTCCATGTGGTATTTTAGCACAGGCATTACATTTTAACTGTGGTGTATGGAAGTGATGCAAAGGGCGAAGCATCTGTGGAGATGAAATGTCCAGTTGAAGAAATGGAGAATATTCCTACCCAGGAAGTGAACTGTGGCAAATCTGAAATGTCTGTGCTGCTTCCAAAGGGTTCCCCAGAAGATGTGAAAATAATTGGTATGTGTCTTCAGTGTGGAGTCCTCCTTGATCCGTTTGCATTTGAAATGATCTAAAGCTTGTTTGCCTCTTCTAGATAATATTGGTAATGAAGTTGCAGTGAGAAATGTGCCAAAACATTGCCATTACGTGTTGGAGAAGCATTCCAATGGAAGCGTGTCTTTCACAGCCCATTATAGGAGCTGTGATGTTAAAATGCAGGTGGGTTGTGTAGAAGCAACATCCAGACAAATGCTTTTAAACCTTTTTGGGTAGGCCTCTGACTGCTGTAGCATTTTCCTAAGTTGGCCATGTTTTGGATGATGAGTGAAGTATGTCAATTTTGAGAACTTAATTTCTTGGGTGCTCTTCTTTGCCAGTTGTCTGTGCTATTTGAGCAGCTCACCCTAGTTGCTGTTCTAGTGGCAGAGTTAAAGTATGGTCTAGTTTTAATCTTGACCACCACTTGATTGTTCTGAATCCTGCATGGTCTGTAAAGCTTTTTAAAATCTTCTTACAATCCAAAAAGTTGCTTTGGTGGCAGTATTGCGATCTACAGGGTTCCTATATTTTGCCTCAGACTGCAGTTAACAAAATGAATTTCCATTTTAGGGGGGCTTTTACGTGTTAACTGTACTCTACAAGCCTTTGAGTGGTCCAAGGTTGGTTGGACACATGAGGTGTCTAGCAAGTGACCACGGCAGCCATATTCTCCATGACCTTCCATTTGTGATTTGCAAGTCCACCAATATGAAGGTGCAACTGCCTGAAGATTCAGCTGTCCGTGTTTTGGGTGAGTCTTCATTTCTAGTTGGCCAATATGTTGAATCTGCAAGGTTTAACCTAAAGCACTCCATTTTTGTTAGATGCCCATGATAAGGAACATAATGTGCTCAAGATTGCCAGGGAATGCAGCTATGAGCTAAAAAAGCAAGAGAATATGCTGCTCTTCACAACTACTTATCATGGCTGTCATGTAAAAGTTTTGGTAAGATCCTTGTTATGCATAATGGCTAGTGATGGTGGGTGTGTTTTTTTTTTTTTTTTTTTTTTTTTTTTTTTTTCCTCTTCTCTTTGGTAGTAAACCTACTTAGACTCCTTAACCCACACCAGATCCAACATTCCTGTTATGTAAAGCTTATTAGCCTTCTGGGCTTTCACCATTCTTTTGAAGGAAGACCAAATCTTGGAGTCGAATAAAGAGTGAAAATTATAGAAGTGTAGTTTGTCAATATGCTACTCACTAACTGATATGAATTAATGTCTGCATGTAGCTTTCCTCATTTCCACTTGGATTTCCCTTTACTGCTACTTAGAACTTTACCAATAGTATTTTCCCCAGATTCACCTAAAAACTGGATTGTGACAAAACTCTCCAAAAAACATTCCATGAGATTTTGAAATTGGCAAACTTCAACCCCAGCACCCCCTACATTCTTGTGTGTGTGTGTGTGTGTGTGTATAATGTATATGTGTGTGTGTATATATATATATATATATATATATATATATATATATATATATATATATATATATATATATATATATATATATATATATATATAATATAATTTATTTTTTTTTTTAAATGCTTTTAATAGAAGGGTGACTGGACTGGTACTCTGGTCTGCTAGGCTTCCAGATATTCAATGGTTAGTCTTCTGAGCATTGCTGCACCCTTTAATTCCAAACTGGTCAAAGTATCCACATGCTTAAATGGTTTTTATTTGTATCGGAGTTGGTTTAGAACACCATGAGGTAGGGTGGCTTATCTGAATTAGCATTCCTTTCCCAATGATTTATAGCAGAATACCTGTAGTATTGCATCTGTGGCAGTGATCAGAGGTGCTTTGGCTAGACCACTAGTACAGAAGGTTCAACTTCAATGTTAACTGTTGCTGATTATTCTTTTCACGGCTGTTGCATTTTCTTCAGAAAGACCTTAACTGCAAAAAAAATTCTAAACTGTCTCTAACCCATTCATATGTGTATAACTCTCTCTCTCTCTCTCTCTCTCCTAACCAAACACCCCCCCCCCCCCCCCCCCCCCCCAAACGCAGCATGATCATTATTCTCTGACAGTGGTGTATACCACCATTGGTGGGGACAACGTTTGGCTGCAGATGAAATGTCCAGTTCAAGCACATCCAGGGCGAACAACACCATCGGCTATTGTGCCAACAAAACCCCTTCCTAATGTGGCTTGCAGGAATGCCAGCATGACTGTGATGTTACCAGATTCTAATCTTCATGGAATTACAGTCAAAGGTAAGTGTGTGGGGTTGGTTTGTTTTTTTTTTTTTTTTTTTTTTAAGTAATCGGGCCATGGTTCTAATTTCTTTTCCCTTCTATAAATCGAGATGCTTTTGGCCAAGATGTACAAGTGGACAGTACACCAAGTTATTGCGGCTACCACTTGACGAAAAGTCATGGAAAAATCAACTTCACAATTCTTTATGGTGCTTGTGATGTTTCCATTGAGGTATGTTAACCTCCTGTTAGATCAGGTTCTCCACAAAAGGTGGTAAAACCAAGTATGGGAGAAAAGGCTGCACACAAACTTCTGCACTATAAAGTGTGTGTGTGTGGTGGGTTTTCTCCCAACAACTCCAAACCTCTCCTCCTGCTTTTAAGATTACATTTTGGACCAGTCATAGCTTAAAGCATATGAATAGGTCTTCAAAAGGGAATGTTTGTTTTCTCAGATGTGCAGTCTCTTATGCTTAGAATTGCAGAGACCTATACTGGTGCTGAGAAGGGGCTACAGGCCACCTTCAGTATGGTGGTAACTCTTCTTAGCCTTTTAATAACTAAATTTTTCTTTAGCTATGCCTGCAAAACTGACAATGCAAGTTCATAGTATGTCAGAGCTTGGTTTTGATGTGGTGGTTTTTAATTAGTCTGCCTCTCATTTCTTCTAGCATGGCAACTATGTTCTGACAGTAGGCTATAAAGTTCTTCATGGGCCTAAGAGGTACATAACCTTAAGATGTCCAGTCCCAGGCGGGCCAACAACTCCACCCATTCACAGTTCTACTGTCCTCTGCAGAAAAGATGGGATGCTTGCTGTGCTACCTGATGGTCCACTAAATCTGATCAAAATAGGCAAGTTTTGGATTTAAGGATTGAAAAGCAGTGGCCTTGAAGTGGTGCTCACAAGGCAATAATAAGGGAGATTCTGTCAACAACCCAATCCTTAATCTGCAATCTCAAGTAATTTTGCCATTGTGAGTGTCCTGAAATGCATAATTTCATGAAATAAGTCAATGGTTTTGAAAAGTTGTTTGGTCTTTAAGTTAACCATTGCCCAGGCAACTTGACCACGTATGTGTTACAATAGTTGTAGGAGTTGGAGTGATCTTGCAGGCATTAATCAAAAAAACCTCCTGCCTCCCCATGTTCTGGACAGATAATTAACATTTTAAAAGTTTGATAGTCTACCAAATCTCTAATGCCTGCCAGACTGCATCAAGCCCCCAGCAAAAATAAAATCTACATCGGGGGACCTGCACTACTATGCAAACCTTTTTTTGCTACAAAGAGCAAGGATAAAGATTTTCCGCTTACCAGTTTGTCCTTTGCAAAACAGTCCTCTGCTTCCTAAACCTGTGATCTGGCCCTAGTGCTAAGCAGTAAGTGTCTCACTCCTAGCTGCCTTCATAATCCAGCTTTTGCTTACTCAAGTGTTCCATTGTCCATGACCTTGTGTAGCTGGACTTTTAAAATGGGCTTTTAACCTTGGCAAACGGTATGTATTAGGTGCTGTATTTGAGACACGACAGCTAAAATCGGCTGTTCTGATCACCTTTATCACTTACTGTTGCTGTAAGAAGGCCGGACAAGGGCAGCGAAAGGAGTTTAGTTCTGTATGTTCGTAGAGTGCAAAGAGCACTTGGCTAGTATCCTGCAGCACAAATATTCCATTTGTGCATGTGTCATGTGGGATTCTTTAATTTCATAAATTTGGGGCAATCCTGTGCATTAGGGGGGGTCTGAGCTGTACCCCTTTTGATGCTTTGTGTCAGAGAATCGCATTTGTGTTGAATAAGACTGTCCATCTTAAGGCTGCAGTTTTAACAGAGTATATAGTATTTTAAAGCTTTTTTATATATATATATAAGCACACAATGAGCAGGCAAGTAAATCATGCTTGTTTGAGCCCAGATAACCTGTATAGCTCCCAGAATATATCCAGCCATGTTTTAAGGCGTTTGTAAAAGGAATATTCAGTTTATATTTTAGCAGTCCTCCTAGCATAAATAAGCTTTGCAAGGAGTATGCTTTATTTTTAATTTTAGAAAATGCAGCCATTTTAAAAAGGTGGTTGGTGTAGGTTTTAGATTGAGTAGCTGATTTGTGCACGATGGTATAAAGTGGTGTACACCTTAGCAGGAACATTGTGGAGGGTGGATTGACTTTTGAAGTTGCTCATTGGAGTTTCTAAATCCTCCAGATGTCTTTAATGAAGAACGGATTGTGATCCAAGCACCTGTGGAGTGTGGCTACAGACTAGTAAAACAACACGGAACGATCACGTTGTCTGTTCAGTACACATCATGTGATGTTGCTGTGAAGGTGAGACCCTCTATGGGTGGGTTGGGGTCTATTCGCGCGTGCACACACACACACGTGTGTCCAAATTAACACATTTTTCGTTTATCCAGCATAATATGTATTTGCTCACTGTACTATACACACCAGCCAAAGGCCCAGAATTGTCTCTGACCATGAGCTGCCCTGTTGTCCCACCAAGTCTTCCTACTTCTAGCACTGTAAGACCTCCAGGCAGTCATCCCATTGTGATCTGTGGGAGCTCCAGCATGAGGGTGCTTCTGCCAAATGGGTCTCCTGACCGGGTCAGCATAATAAGTGAGTAGTTTGGATGAGTGAAATGTGTGGCTCCAGTGAGTGCAGGCATTAAATTTCATTTTAACTCTCTAGATAAGACCGGTGGTAAGTCCAAGGTGGTGTCTCAACCAAGGAGCTGTGGATATGTATTAGAAAAAGGTTTCAACTTTCTTTCCTTCACTACATCGTACCAAGCTTGTGATGTTAGAATTTTGGTAAGTACTGTAGGTTCTTGAACAAATGTACTCCCCAATAGGTTCTGAAATGGTCTGTCTTTAATGTATACATGGCTTGTACTAATGAGCGGTGTGTGTGGTGTCCTTTCTCCAGGGTAGTTTTTATGTGCTCACTGTAATCTACGCACCAGAAGTTGGTCCTGAACTGGTAGTGAATATGAAATGCCCAACTTCTTCTGGAGACTTTGGCTTCACCACCCTTCCTCCACTAACTTCCCAGAAGCCCACCACTATTCCTCAATCCCCTACAGTTTTCTGTAAAGCAGCCAGCATGATGCTGGTATTGCCTGGGTTGCATTATGAAATTCAAATACTTGGTAAGTGTGTTAGGATAAACCCTGGGCTGATGATGATGATGATGATGATGATGATGTGTTGTAACTTGATTCTCTGTTACAGACAAGGCCAATGAGAGAGAACCTGTGAATTCCGCATCTCGTGCATGTGGGTACATAGTGACAAAACGTGATGGAAATTTAATTTTTTCAGCTCTTTATGATGCATGTGATGTCCTCATTCAGGTGGGGAAATTAACAGGATCCCAGATACACCGGGAAAGCATCTTTATCTTTTGGACTCCTTTTTTGTGTTCAGCTGTATTTCACTTCAACTTTCATTATTTTCGCAGCATCACCATTATGTACTGACCGTGCTATACAAACCATCTGGTAAAACATGGAAGTCTGTAACTATGAGATGTTCAGTCAAGATGCCAACAACTGCTCCACCTACAAAGCCTACTGTAACTTGCAGGGCTAAAAGCATGCTGGCCATGCTACCAGATGGGCCTACAGACCAAGTCAAAGTAATTGGTGAGGGTTTTGAGATTTAGAATTCAGGAAGATATTCTACTGTCCAAATCCATGTAGTTTAATAACTTGTCTTTTTTTTTTATTTTTATAATTTTAGACTCCTTTGGTGAAGCAGTAGCTGTGAGTGGAGCTTCTTCAGAGTGTGGTTATGGGTTGACGAAAGTCAAAGGGAAGATTCTGTTGACTGTCCCATATAATGCATGTGATGTTTCTGTGGAGGTAATTTTTCTGTTTCTGAAGCGCTTTGTCTTGGATAATAAAAATAGTACATATGGTTGTTCCTGTATGCCTGTCCAAACGATGGCTTCCTCCCAAGACTTGGTTCCTGTGTTGCACCAGAGGCTGCCAGTATAGGTATTCTGTTACCATAATACTGAAATAGTTTTGAAGTTGGCTGACATCTCTCATACAAAATGAGAATGCTGAATCCCCTAACTTTAATTGGGCGTCATAGGGGTAAGGTTGACAGCTTAGATTTTTATTTTTTTATTTTTTTAAATATATAAATGTAAATTTCAGACCACCGAATATATTTAAATAAGGTCCTAACCATTTTCATCCTAAAATATGGAAATGCTCAGTCCGCTAAAAGTTTAAGCTCTCAAGTGCAAGATTGTCTTAGATTTGGTAGCCCATGCAGTTGCCATGACAGGTTTAATTTAGTGTTTCAACAACCTTTTGCCAGTTAACACACTCTAACCTGTAACTGAAGGTGGCCTTTATGATTTGTATAGGGTGGGGATTATGTCCTTGTGGTGCTTTACCAACCTGTTGGAGGCATGCAGATGTCCATGACCATCCGATGTCCTTCTGGTGATCAGATAAAAACTACCTCCCAGGGTCCCACCACTGCAACAATTACCACCTTTCTCCATTCAACTAATGCTACCACACATCATTCTGAACCCACTTCCATGTCCACAGCTGGTTCTCCTCCAAATGTAGTGTGCAGGCAAAAGAGCATGATGGTAATTCTGCCCAAAGCTTTCCCAGATAGTGTCAAAGTAATTGGTGAGTTCTTTACAGTTTATTAACCTTGAGTTGTAGTCCATCTCCTATTCTGATTACATCCAGCTTTGATGTTTATTTCATTTGTTTAGATCAATTTATGCAGGAAGTGACTGTGATAACTGCTCCAATGATCTGTGGGTACCAGCTTGTGATTGGTTACCAACAAGTTGTATTCATAACTCCCTATACAGCTTGCAATGTCCGCATTGTGGTAAGTGTATGTGGTGTCTGCCATAAGTGCAGTCTGAAGTTTTCTATAAAATACTGATTTACCGATTTATCTTGGTTGCCTTTATTAGGATGGCTTCTATGTTCTGGCTGTACTCTACACGACTGAAAATGGGCAGCAAAAGAGCATGTCTATGAAATGTTCCACTCTTTCTGGAGATATGGGGTTAACTACAACAGTTGCTCCTACCAGTGTAATGAAAAGTACACCCATGGCACCAAGTGTTCTTTGTAACGCCTCCACAATGAGTGTGATGCTTGATGGATCGTCCAGAGATGTCTTTGTTCTAGGTAAACTTTTTACTATAGCATTCCTCCTCCTTTTCAAAAGTGGTTTATGGGTGTTTTGGTTTTTTTTTTTTTTTTTTTTTTTTTTTTTTTTTTTTTTTTTAAATGGAGTGTGCATTTTATTTATATATATAATAAAACATTTTTTTTTTTTTTTTTTTTTAGATATTATGAATGAAGCGGTGCCTGTTAACCAGCTTTCTTCCAGATGTGGTTATGTACTCGCAAGAGAACCTGGAGGCCTCCTCCTGACTGCACAATACACATCCTGTGACGTCCGAATCAAGGTGAGTTGCAGTATATCAGATCTGAGAAGCCCCTATTGTCAGCTGGTAAAGTTAAAAGTTCTAATGAGGGGTAGTCTTGCATTCAGTGTCCATTGATAAGGTGGTTTTTTTTTTTTTTTTTTTTTTTGCAAGGCCACATCTAATGTGTTTTGAGTGATCTGATCTGCTAAAGGTGACTCTAAATAAATGTGTTTTTGTTTGTGGTCAATACATCCTACAGACTTACATGTCTCTTCGATTATGAATTTTGCACAGCCAAAAATGTCCATGTTCTTGCCTGATCAGAAACCTGTAGGAATTCCCAGTAGACTGCAGGGAATTTTGTATACTTCCAATACATGTTCTACCAGGGTTTTTGTATAAGTCCTGAACCTACCAGGCTGATAGCTATGCTTTGAGGCATTAGCACCAACTCTTTGTTTTTTTTTTTTTTTTGTTTTTCAATTTCTGCTTTATTTTTGAGAAGGTCATTTTGCTTATGATAGGCACGAGTTATTGGTTCCCAATGATGGGAAAGAGTGAGATTTGAGGTGGTTCAAGATGTATTAGGATGAAGGCAAGGAATCCTTTTTACAACATTATAAAAAAAAAAAAAAAAAAAAAAAAAAAGTGTATGTAAGCCACTCTAAGAGTAGTATTTTAAACCAATCTCAATTTCTGAAGTCTGACAAAGAGCCTGGAACAAATTTTACTTTAGTGAAATTTTATCCTTTAGACTCTTGTTACACTAATTTTAGGTGCAAGGAAACTGATTTGGTATAAGTATCCCATTAGAGGAGATGTTAAATTGTTTCTATCCCCTTTCAGAATCAATTCTACATCCTGAGTGTGCTGTATACACTTTCTGGTGGAGTTGAAACATCTGTGTCCATGCAATGCCCAGTCATTCAACCATCGTCAACCACCACAGCCATGCCAGTGACCCCCAGTGACCCTTTAGTGATTTGCCAAGGATTCAGCATGGAAGTGATATTGCCTGCTGGGTTGCTTAGTCAGGTTAAAATAACAGGTGAGCTTTAAGATGTGGTTGGGTGGGAAACTTCTTGAACTGATGTAGGAATCGTGTCCTCTTTTATTGGTGTGTTGTCTACCCTCCCAAGATTTCTTCAATCAAAGTATGGCTGTGAACCAGGCTCCAAATGAGTGTGGCTATACGCTAAGAAAAGCGGGTGGAAAGATCATTTTCAGCACTCCATATAACACATGTGATGTGTATGTTCAGGTAGGGCAAATAGCAGCAAGTCCATTTCCATTTGGGGTTAATATAAAGCACCTGGAGAACTGCACCATTTAGATTACTGCCGCCTAATACGGGGACCATGTCCTGGCATCTGTATAACAAAGATCACTGATCAATGGCCTCCCTGATTAGAGAAGCTGTTGTTCCTTTCAGTATAACCAATACATCTTGACTGTCCTGTACCAACCTTATGGACATCCCCAGAAGTCTGTGACCATGAGCTGTCCAGTTGAGCCAACACAACCCACCAGTGCTGCCACCACCACTGTGACCTCCAAGCCTACAACTTCCATCCCTCCACCCAAAGCCCTGTGCAAAGGGTCTAGCATGATGGTGATTCTGCCAAGTGTTGCTCCAGAAAATGTTAAAATAATAGGTATGGAAAATGTAGACTTGTGCCCTGGCTGTAACACTGCTGTATGAAACTGGAGCAACAGCTTTTGGTTCCAATCCCAGATAAGCTTCACCATGAGGTGCCTGTCATCACTGCACCCAGAAGCTGTGGCTACACACTTGTAAAACAATACAAGCAATTGGTCTTTGCCTCCTTATACACGGCTTGTGATGTCCAAATAAAGGTAAGACCATTTGCCAAGCCAAAATATACGTATGCATGCAAGAACCTCCTAGATCAACTGCTTGCACAGATTTTGTCATTGCATAGTTCAAAGCTGTTGGACTCTAATCTAACTTTCCAGGGTGGCTTTTATGTTCTTATGGTGGTCTATACAACTCCAAGTGGTGCAAAAATGAAGGTTCCTATGAAGTGTCCTACTACTGGATCTCTTTTTCCAACTACACTAGCTCCAACAACTAGCAGTGTTTGGACCATACCTAGTACTCCTATTCTGATCTGCAAAGCTTCAAACATGATGGTTTTGCTTCCAATGGGCTCCATAAATGATGTCAAAGTAATAGGTAAGCCTCTTTTTTTTTTTTTTTTTTTTTTTTTTGTACTGATAACCTCCTTGCCTAACAAGCATATTTTATATCTGCACCTTCTCCCTCAGACCAGAAGAATGAGGCATTGCCTGTGGTTAATGCTCCTAGAGACTGTGGATATGTACTGGAGAAAAGGCAAATCAATCTTGCCTTTTTGGCCCTTTATACCTCCTGTAACATAAAAATTTTGGTAAGCATATACAATCTGTAATTGGCAAAAACCTGAACTCCACAGAGGCTCTAGTAATTTAAATGAGGTGGAGGAACTGATGGCCTTTGGTACCTAGAATATTGCAGTTGGGGCCTATTCTTGCATGTAATTTTGTCACCTTTCTCAGAGAAATCATTACGTTCTGCATGTACTGTACACACCTTATGGTGGTATGGAGATGTCTGTGACAATGAGATGCCCAATGCCTACAACTACAAAGGTGCCATCTACTACCAGCACACTTACCACAAAGGGTTTTACTCCCTCTGTAATCTGTCACAGTTCTAGTATGATGGTCACTTTGCCTGATGGCTCTCCACAGTCTGTCAGTGTCCTAGGTGAGTAGTTCAGTTTATACTAACCCACTCCAATGGGCAAGTGTCTAACACCATCTTTTATTATTAGATGCTCTTGGTGAACAAGTGGCTGTGACCCAACAACCTTCGAGCTGTGGATACACGCTGGTAAAAACCAGAGGAAACCTGCAGTTCACTGCCCTTTATCAAGCTTGTGATGTGCAGATCATAGTAAGTATGTCACTGTTGCAGCTCTTGGGGGTTCAATCCAACCCACTGTAATGGTAAGTTGTCGTGGCAAAGTGGCCTTAAAGGCAATTATTGAGCTGGTTAGATTTGTCTGTTTTTAAATATAGCATCCTGTTTTTTAGGGTGGCTCCTATGTACTTCTCCTAATATACCAGCCTCCAAGTGGGCCACAAATAGTTGTCTGGATGGAATGCCCAGTTACTTCTGGGGACACTGGGCTGACTACAGCAATTAGTGCTACTATTGCCACCAGCACCACAATACTGCCCACCTCTGCAACACCTACTGTAATTTGCAACTCTACCAACATGACAGCAATGCTTCCGGATGGCACTCTTGATGCTGTTGAAATAATAGGTGGGTTCTGGCTAAGTTTTAACTAGCAACTGTAGCTTGAGGAGGTTTCTAACTGCTGGATTTATACGTACAGATCTTGCTCATGAGGTGGTTCCTGTAACTCTGACTCCACAAGGGTGTGGATACACACTACAAAGAAAGCGAGGATATCTATCCTTAGTTGTTCAATACACAGCATGCGACATCAATATCTTGGTAAGATTTGTGGAATATATAAACTTATTTCGGAGGGAACAAGATTTTAAGGTAAAGATTCCACATTAACCCTTTAAACCTAAAAATAAAACTTGACCATGGGTGGCAAGAGTGGTTTCTCTTAAGCCTTTTCTGATAGTTGGAAGTCATCCTGTGCTTAACCCCTTGCTTTCAGAACAATAATTACATCTTGATGGTGCTGTACAAACCAACTGGACGGTCTACAAGATCTCTGACAATGAGTTGCCCAGTTGGCATCCAGACTACTATGACCACTACCCTCTCAAAGCCTTATGCCCCAAGCCCTCCAGTGACTTGTGGCAATTCTAGCATGAGTGTGGTGTTGCCTGGTGGACCTCTAGATCAGGTGAAAATAGGTAGGCAATTTTTTTTTTTTTTTTAAGCGTTGACTCTATCCTGCTTAAAGACTTTTTGTGATGTGAACATATTTTGTCCTTCAGTATCTTTCAATGAAACTGTTGCTGTATACCAGGCCCTTCCAGAGTGTGGCTACATTTTAAGGAGAGTTGGGAGAAAGCTTGTCTTGAAAGTACCCTATGATGCATGTGATGTTTATATATGGGTAAGAATGTAGGTTTGTCAAGAGTTGGTCTCCCAACAATAAGCTTGCTATTCAATTGCAACTTTACTTTGGGATGCATCCCAAAACCTTCCTTATGGCTTAATGTAGTTGAAGTATGTGGAATTAATTGATCCTCCTGACCATTTTGTACTTCTGTTTTAAGCGCAATAACTATGTTGTGATGGTGCTATATATTCCTGCTGGTGGAGTTCAGAACCGTGTAACCATGAGATGTCCAGTAATTAAGCCGTCGCTACCAGCAACCACCATGTCGACGAGGATAACCACACGTAGTCCCTCAAGAGCTGTGATTTGCAGAGGCTCTAATATGACTACTGAATTACCTGGTGGTGCTTTGGAAGAGGTCTATGTAATTGGTGAGTAGATCCCTAATAAGGGTGATAGAATTAGAAGAAACCTCTTCCTAACATTTGGCTGTCTTTTAGATGAACATTACAAGGAAGTGGCAGTAGTTAGTCTTCCAAAAAGCTGTGGATACACACTGGTGAAAAGAAACCATCAACTGTCCTTCACTGCTCTATACAAATCTTGTCATGTCAGAATTTCTGTAAGTGCTCAGTTTCTGGTGTCCCATTTTTCATGTTCATGGATTGAATGATTGTGATGTCTTCCTCATGATGGGATCCTGCATATTTAATTTTTGGCAGAATAAGTTTTTTGTAACTGTCCTTCAGTTATGGAGTGGGGGTTTCTTTGTTTGCTTAACCTGTAGTTATTCATGGCTTCATCTTGACATATTTTTTCATTCTGTTGAAACAGGCTTCTATTTTACTCTGTTCTATTAGATTTAGATACTCGCTCACTTGTAGCATTAATGGCTTAAACCATGCTTTTTGTCTTCTAGCACCACCATTACGTACTGACTGTCTACTACAAGACTGCTAGAGGAGCCTCCATGGTAGTGGATATGAAATGTCCCCTTCTCTTTACACCAAGCACACCTGTCACTGTAAAGCCTGGGACTCCTCCAGTAATGTGCCACAAGTCTGCAATGAGTGCAAGGCTGCCTACTGTCTCTGTGCAACTTGTGAAGATCCTAGGCAAGTTCAGGAACTGAATGGCTTTTCTAGAATCCTTGAGGGGATTTTAGCCTTACTGTCTTGTCTAATTTTAAATCTAGACAAAGTAGGTAAAGAAGTAACGGTGGTCAGCCTGGCAAGTAAATGTGGATATCGTCTAGTCAAAGAGGAGAGGGATATTTATTTCGGCATCCCTTATACAGCCTGTGATGTCAAGATATTGGTGAGATGACCGCTGTGCAACAGTGTGGTGTCTGATCTGACTTTTGATGCAGTCTGAAGGTTTGCCTTCCCAACTTTCTAGGATCACCATTATGTGTTAACTGTGATCTACACCTCCTTTGCTGGGCACAGGACAGTGATCCATTTGAGGTGTCCTGTTCCTGCACCCTCTCCAATTGAAGCTGGAGTGTCTTGTTTGAAGGACTACATGTCCATCGAGCTGCCATTGGGTCCTCTTAAAGAAGTTAAAGTAGTTGGCAAGTATCCATGTGAAGAGGATGGTTTTTAAAATGTAGTATGAATTCATACTGACTTGTGATATTGCACCATAGATTCTTTGTACAACTTTGTGGTGGTTAATCAAGCTCCTAAATCTTGTGGGTATAGCCTGGTGGAGAAAGCTGCAAAGCTTGTCTTTACTTCTGCTTATAAAGGGTGTCATGTCAAGACTGTGGTAAGAGACTTGGTTTGTAGGTTTAAAGGGTGTTGGTGTGGAATTCCTCTGTGATGAATCTGGGTATGTCATCTCTGCACAGGGCAAACATTATGAGCTAACTATTGTTCATCTGACCAGTACTGGAGAAAAGCTGCAAAAGCACATGATGTGTCCTATACAGCGGATTGTGCCTCAAGGTAATTGATTTGTGGAGATTTTTTTTATCAAAATGAAGATTGTTTTTGGCATCCATAAAAGTTACCCAATCTTAAATTTGTGTCTTGAACTTGTAAGTACATGTACCCCTGATTAGGCTGCAACCTACCAAGGGATAAACAAGTGACCTGTGGTCCTCCTGGTGCTAAACCCCACTCCTGCTTGGCTCATGGATGTTGTGTGGATGAAGGAACCTCACACTGCTATTACCCCATGGACAGTATGTAATGGGATGATGGAGAGAACCAATTGGGTGTGAAGTGCAATACCTTTTTGTGAGCCAAATTTGGTTGTACCCCTTCTAGCATGCACAGCAGATGGCCACTTTGTCTTTGCGGTTTACCGCACTGCCAGTAAACCTGAAGTGGACCCAGCAACGTTGGTGGTTGTTTCGGGCAACAAGTCTTGTCTCCCTGTGATATGCACTCCACAATTTGCCATCTTTAAATTCCCACTGACTGGCTGTGGCACCTACGTCTTTGTACGTCCTTTTTGGTTTAATTGGCTTGGCTAACAATTTCTGAATAGCTGCAAGCTCATGGGAAGCCTTTAAATGCAGGTCATTGCTGAAACTACAATTTATGTGGCTGAAGTGCAAGGCCTAATCAGACGCAAGCTGCAAATGTTTGGGCAGATTACAAGAGACAGTCCATTTCGGTAAGTGCTCAACCTTTTTCATCCTAGGGTTTGATGGCCTAAGGCTTCTTCTAATGTGACCTGTGTCTGTAGTCTCCAGGTGGAATGTCGCTACTCCAAAGGAAGTCTGACCAGCACTGGCTACTTGGTGATGAATGTGTCCCCTCCTCTTGCTTCTGTTTCTGCTGGGCAACTTGGAGTTTCTTTAAGAATTGCCAAAGGTTCACTTGTAGTATCTGAAACTGCGAAGGATGTGATGGTGGGATAAATGCAGCCTAATTTTTTTTTTTTTTTTTTTTTTTCCCCCCCCTCTCTAGATGAAAGCTACTCTTCATTTTACCCATATTCCCAGATACCTCTTAGCTTCTTGTTGGATAAGAAAGTCTACCTGGAACTACAACTTGTAAACCCACCTGAACCTACTATGGTATTGCTGGTACATTACTGCATTGCTTACCCTCGTTCTTCGATGAATGCCTGGGTACTCCTCTATGAAGGGTAAGTTGGGAGGGGGGCCTTTTTGGTTTTCATTCAATGCTTAACACTGGATAGTATGAAATTTTAATATGCAGTTTCTAGCGGTTAGAAGTACTATTGTTAGACATTGTAAAGTTGGCAGTACTTGGCCGATTATGGTGTGTTGTGTAAGGGACTTTAAGTCCACCTATGCAGGCTCTATTTGATAGCTTTTTAAGCATGGATACCTTTCAACTAGAATTTAGTGGTGTGTAGAGCATGGAAGGTTTTCCTTAATGAGTAAATTAGTTTTGAGTGCCTATTTCATGGTTGTAGGAAGGATTATTTTTATTTTTTTATTTTTTTCTAAAATGCAGTTCTGCACAATTCTTCTTTGCAAAATCTGTTCCGTAATGCATCCACTGAACTTGGAAAATTTTTTCCTGCACAAATAGACTATTGAAAAACCATTTGGAGCTTTCAGACTTTCAAGTATCTCTTTTGTAGTTTACGGAAAAATGCATAACTAGTGCAGCTGAAGTAAAATGTGTCTACTGTAGACCAGGAAATGACAATCAGATTTTTCTGTGAATGCTTTCAGAATCTCTGCTTGTGCCTTCATAAAGGGGTTTGAAGACCTGTTGCTATCATATTTACAGCTGAATATTTTTCCAGGTGTCCAAATAACGAATCTGCTGTCAATCTGATTCTGAAAGATAATGAGGGACATCCCTTGCCAAAATATCTCCGCCGCTTTGACATCCACACATTTCAGTTTTTGGACCCAAAGAGCCGGGAACATTTGGATGAAGAGGTGAGCTCCAGAAAAGATCCCAGAGAATTAAACAAGATGCTATATAAATATTCTACATTTTACATGCAACTCGAGGTACTTTCCAGAAATTAATCAACAAACGAAGGTAGTAAGATTTAAGTATACTAAATGGACTATCATCAACCTGACAGTTAAACAAAATATAAAAAAGTGCAAAACCTTCACTGTTATCAGAAGCAGCTTTATGCCTTCTAATAAAAGGCTCCATGTCTTAATGTGTAATTTTTTTTTTTTTTTTTTTTTTTAATATGCTGCCTGGTCTCTTCAGGTTTACTTCATGTGCTCAACTGAAGTCTGCTCAAGCTCATCTCAAGTTTGCAATGAAGGATGCTTTGATGGAAGAAGTAAGATTAATGGAGGTTTTTAAGTCTGTCTCTAATCCCAATGTGTTGCAATGAAGCAAACTTTCTCCTCTCTAGTAATGGCAACCCCTGCTGCTTTTGATGGACGCTGTTCAGGAAAGTCTTGTCCCAAACATGCGATCATTGCCAAGAGAGCCATTGAAGGGTCTGAAGTGGTCAATGCAATGTTCATCCCCAACAATGTTCCTGCTCAAGCTGATGGTAAGCCAAGAAGGCAGCCACTTTACTTATTACAGTCCTAACCGAGGTTGGATACTACAGAGAATTGTGGATGGTCCTAGAAGCTTTTTTGTAATTTTTTATTTCCTTTTTAGGTAATACATTGAGGAAATTGATCCTTCCACTGGTCTTGGGACTCCTCTGCTTGATTACTGCTTCAGCATTGTTCATTCTCCGAAATTTACACAAACCATGCAGACATTAACTAAATAAAGCATTTTTTCACTTTTTGAATGCGTTACCTTTTTTTAATAAACTGAACACACAACCACTCTTGCGACCTAAAGAGTTCTATGGAAGTAGAATCTGTGTTGTAACAATCTGGTTGGGGTTGCAATTAGTTGTGAACAGACAAGGGTTTTTTTTTTTTTGTCCATTTTTAATCCTTTTGAACAGTCCTAACACAACTGTTTGACGTAGGGTGGTTGCTGGAAAAGTGTATTTTTGTCTGCAGAACATTAATTGCATTAAGCACTTGCAACCTAACTGCTGTGGTTGCCTCTTTCAATGGCAATGTCAAGGAAATTGATGTCCATTTCTTTTTCCATCATTCAACTCCATTTTCCCCACAATCCAATTATGTGGCTATAGAATTCATTCAGCTGGTTACTTTTTAATGACTAATGCCCTCTATCTAGGGCAGGGGTTCTCAACGTCGGTCCCGGGGACCCCCTGTTGCTGCAGGCTTTTGTTCCAACCAGCTTCTGTTTTATTGAACTCCTGGGCTAATTAAGTGAACTGACATTTCCCAAGTTCTGTGTTTAGGGAACAATATATTAGAAAACTAAGTTTGCTTAAAAAAAAATATTAAAATGTACCAAGCAGTTATATAAGAATAGTGTAGTGTGGTGTGTTTTTTTTTTTTTTTTTTTTTTTCTTAACAGTATTTTTCATCTTGATTTTCATTCTACTTTTCAAGGTGTTCGAATTGTTTAATCCATTATTTACTAATTTAATGGGTCTGACGCTAAAGTAGTTGCAGCCTTTGAATAATCAATGTGTGATTTGCCAGCATGTCTGATCAGCTTGTTTTAAATTGTCATTATAAAGATACAACAAAGAGAGGGAAAAACTGCACAGAGAAAGGGCAAAGTATAATGAAATCAACAAAAGAAAGTTAAGCATTTAAATCTATAGCAAAAGCAGAAATTTTATAAATGTCTTAAATCAGGCTGCTATGCTTTTCTGAATGTCGAATAAAAGAAAAAAATATATATACCAGCTAATTAAATGATGATAGTGTCATTACTGATTAGGAATCTGGTTCGAATAAAAACCTGCAGCCACAGGGGGTCCCCAAGACAGAGTTTGAGAAACACTGACCAAGGGTAACCAGTGTATGCAGGGATTTGAAATGGTGGCTCTAACTTAGTTATCTGGACTCCTAACTGAAATGGCTGAGGTCCCATTTAGTATGCCATCTTTCAGATCAGAGGAGTCTTTGTGATTTAAAGTTCAAACCCTGGGTGACTTTTTTTTTTTTTTTTTTTTTTTTTCTGTGGGTGGAAAGCTTTTCAAAATTTGTCTGACTTTACAATAATATCTAACTGCATGACCAGACTTTTATTATCTCTGGTCCTATTTCAGCAGTCGCCACAGTCTAAGTCAATCGCATTACTATAACTGAAATTTTAAACTGGTGGTTTCTTTATCTAAAATCAAGACTTTTAATGTGGTTTGCAGGCCTGGGTATAGCTATTTAAAATGTTTGAGTTTTAGAATTAACTATAATAAAGCTTTTTATACTTCCTGAATGACTAAAACTGCAATCATTGGCAATTTTGACAGCTACTAAAATAGATGAACAATTTGCCATTGCTTTAAAGTGGCATTTCCATGTAGTTTTATCTTGGTCTTTCCATGTGTGATAGACTTGGTTGTGTTTGTGGCGCAAAAAAAAAGTGCCACAGCTAAAAATGACACCAACAGTTTGCATGATCAGGTAAGATTTGGTCGGTGCAGTTGAAGCAATCCCAGTTTATCTATGTAGAAGTTTTCCTAGTCCATCCAATTTCTAGAAATATATTAGGATTTTCAAACCTGGAAACTATACAAACATCTACACACAACCCACTGTTGTATTTATGCAACCCAAAACTTATTACATTAAAATGAAATCAAGGTTTTTTTTTTTGGGTGGCTTGTGCTATTTCTCCCTCTAGTTACTTGGCTCCAGGATGAAAACTTTGTTCCTATATTCAGGGTGAAAAGTAGAAAGATCACTGAGCTGACAACGTGCATTTTCTAGGAATGTAAAATTTTCATGGTACAGATTTGTGTGTGAGAATATACATAAAGGTCCAATATAAGCATTACATTAAAGAAATGAAACACAATAGCACTAAACTTCAGGACAGTCAAACATCCTCCTGAACAGTCAATCTGAACAAACCTAAACATTTTTACAATTCAAACAGTAAAATAGCCAGGCATCCATCAAGGGAAGCCCGAAAAGAAGCTGTGGAGCATGGCCCAGACAGTCGGACACTGATAGTTCACCCAACACACATTTATTGTACGTTCTTATTTACAATTGGTGCACACACAACCCCAGACTTTCCTTCTCACTGCCTTCCTCAGGTCCGCCTCCACTCCCGACGCCAGCCATCAAATGGAGGGAGGTGGCCCCTTTTTATATCCACCTGCATGTGCTCCAGGTGCTTTCCAATGAGTGACTGCCGGCACTCCCCGGTGTGACGGAAGTGCCGGCTGTGCACCCTGAAGCACTCCGGGTGTCCTTGGTCATCTCCAACATCCCCACCCACCGAAAAAAACCTAGCACTTCAGGTGTGGTGGAAGAGCTGAGGATCTGGGCACCCCTGGGTGATGACCATGGACCCCTACAGGGTTGAGCTTCCAAGCTGTGTTCCCCATACCATCCAGGCTGGCTGCCCTCTCGTGGTCCGGAGGAGGTGTAGTCCCTCTTCCAGGTGTCCCGGCTGGGTACCACCCCCAGCCACTTGCTACAAGCATTGTATTCTCACTCAACCCTTGATTATCTGCAGCCTTCTGCTCGGCATACCAGGCAGTCATACCACCTGCACTTCAGAACAGGTCAACCACCTGAAGCTAAACATGCTTGGGGCCCAGTGAGTACTTGGATGGAGGACCATCTAGGAAGACCTTGGGTTGTTTCTGAAAGAGCTGTTGGAGAGGTCATCATTAGGGTGTGTAATATAACTAAAATTAGATAACCTACACTTTAGTTTATGAGTATGAAGTAAAAAAATAGGTATGATTTTACATTTATAATAAGTTGGTTATGTAATAATATACTGCTACAATACAAAAGATATCTGCCTTCTTTCATATCTTTCTGTTCTCTGCATCTTGTTCTGTTACACCCATCACCTGCATGTCCTCTCATCGCATCCATAAACTTCCTCTTAGGCCTTCCTCTTTTTCTCTAACCTGGCAGCTCTATCCTTGGCATCCCCTTATCCCAATATACTCAGCATTTCTCCTCTGCACATGTCCAAACCAACATAATCTCGCCTCTCTGATTTTTGTCTCCCAATCGCCCAACTTGAGCTGACCCTCTAATGTGCTCGTTTCTAATTCTGTCCATCCTCGTCACTCCCTTTGCAAATCTTAGCATCTTTAACTCTGCTACCTTCAGCTCTGTCTCCTGCTTTCTAGTCAGTGCCACCGTCTCCAACCCATATAACAAAGCTGGTCTCACCACTACTACTGGTCCTGTAGACCTTCCCTTTCACTTTTGCTGAAACCCGTCTGTCACAAATCACTTCTGACACTCTTCTCCACCCATTCCACCCTGCCTGCACTCTTTTTCACCTCTCTTCCACAATCCCCATTATTCTGTACTGTTGATCCCAAGTATTTAGACTCCTCTACCTTTGCCAACACTACTCCCTGCATCCTCACCATTCCACTGACCTCCCTCTCATTTACACACATGTATTCTGTCTTGTTCCTACTGACCTTCATTCCTCTCCTCTAGAGCATATCTCCACCTCTCCAGGGTCTCCTCAACCTGCTCCCTACTATTGTTACAGCTCAGTCATCAACAAACATCATAGTCCATGGGGACTCCTGTCAAATCTCATCTGTCAACCTGTCCATCATTATTGCAAATAAGAAAGGGCTCCAAACCAATCTCTGATGTATTTCAACCTCCATCTTGAACGCATCTGTCACTCCTACCGCAGACCTAACCACTGTCACACTTCCCTCGTACATATCCTTTACAACTCTTATGTACTTCTCTGCCACTCCTGACTTCCTCATACAATAACACAGCTCCTCTCAAGGCACCCTATCATATGCTATGAAAGATATCAGCCTGTAGGTTTCTTACTGGACTGTAACAGTTCTGAAAATTTAACCAAGGTTATACTGTAATTATGAGTACCAAGCATTACTAAAGGTGGCAGAGGCTTACCTAACTCAGCAGGTACCAGATGTTATTACCAAACGTGTAAATCAAACATTGGTTATAACATGTTTGTACACTCACAAGAGTACACATACACATCTATATATATATAAAATCCCTATGTGTGTCCAGGTGTCCGTGTGTGGGTGTCTTCTGGTGAAGTGCGCATGCGTGGGGCACGGTGCGATGCGCAATATTACTGTCAGAGAAAATTAGAGGCGTTTTACGGAAATACAAACCAGTATTACTGCGAGAGGAAACTAAAGGTACACAATACAGTGACGCATATTACAGCCACATACAAGCCAGTATTACTGTCAGAGGAGATTAAAGGCATATTACCGACACGCACGCCAGTATTACCGCCAGAGAAAATTAAAGGTATATTACGAACGTACAAGCCAGCGGATGTACAAGACGGCATCCTTCAATAAGGGCGCACGCAAAAAGGCGAGCCTCAAAAGGGCGACCTCAATTGGGCGCAGCGAATAAAGGCGAGCGTAAATAAAGATCTGCACCTTTGTTGCTCTTCACATATTCCACAGCCATTTGAACTAAATTATCTACGAACGCCTTTATTCGCCGCGCTCAATTGAGGTCGCCCTTTTGAAGCTCGCCTTTTTGTGCGCGCCCTTATTGAATAGAGCCGTACAAGACAGTATTACTGTCACAGAAAATTAAAGACACACAATACACGGCGGTAGCCCACGAAGAACGGTCAGCTCAGCAAGTAAACATCAACAAAAGAAAGGCAGAAAGACAAAGAAAAATACGACCAACAAACAGAATGAGGTTAAAGTCCCTTGCCATTTAATATAGACTGTTCCTACTAATGTTTATGCACTACTGTTCTAGCGCCCGTTATTGTAACGGGCTAAATGACTAGTCTATAAATAAATAAATATCTTTGTTACTGTAGTTTATTATAACAAAGTGGGTATCTACAAGAACATTACTAAGCATTCCTTTGCTAAAACAGACCAGTTACCTGTCGAGTGTTGTTACTTGACGTTTTTTGAACAGTACTGTTATGTCAGACATATTTTAGGTATTTTTCCCTTTTTATTGTTTTTCAAGTGTTTCTCATTGTTCAGTGGTATTTCTGTTATGATTGTTCATTTTTTTGTTTGTTTTTATTTGTTATTTAAGTACTGTGTCTTTAAGTGTTCTCTTCTTCCTTTGGGTTTTGTGAGTGGAAACACCTTCATGTCATTATGCTGAAGAACCCCCTCTACCTTTATGTTCTCAGCCTTTGCAGTTGCTTCTTCAGTGGTTCATCGATGTTCAGAGTGTAGTATTGTAAGTTGCTGGATTGTCCTGTTTTGTAGACTGATTTTTTGATTACGTTTTGGGACTTGTTTCTGTGGGTTGCCTTTTTACTTAAACCTTGATTGATTGTCTTTCATCATTTTGTGTGTGTTGTGAAATTCAAATAAACGATTGCTCTTTGTCGAAATATGTTTTGGAAGAAAATAACTGTTCCTCTCTGGCATTTTTGTGCATTATTGAATACTAGCCAACCTGCGGCCTAGCATACGCGCATAATTATGTATTGATGGGTGAACATTTCCTGAACGACACAGTTGTCCAAATGGGGTGGGTTTGAGGATACGACTGTGAGTGAATGAAAAGATAGACCTCTGGAGAGAGCAACATACAATTGTCCGTGACTGAAAGCAGGATCGTCTGTGATGATGAAGGCCACGCTGGTGAAATATACTTCGTCGGTAGGGGTAAGTGTCAGTACTTGTTCATTAAGGTGTAGCGATTCTTCGTTGTTGATGCTTAATATAGCTTGCGTACTGAGTTGTTCCGGAGTCACAGTTTAGAAACACTTTTTTAAAGTCTTTTAAGCATTGGGAAAAAAAATGAACATGTGAAACATCCGTAATGTAATAAACCACCAAGAAAAGTAACATTGCAACAATGCACGCTACGACCCGATCGCTGTAAACAGAAATGAAAACAAAATCGAGCCTGGTGCATTCTTTAACTGCCTTCTGGCGCAGTGGTAGTGCTGCTGTTTTGCAGTAAGGAGACTGTGGAAGATTGTGGGTTCGCTTCCTGGTTCCTCCCTGTGTGGATAGCACTTTGAATACTGAGAACACTGCTATATCAATGTAATGAAGTATTATTATTCTTATGCGCCCAGCGCTCTCTCTCTCGCACGTCTGTATGTGTGTGTGTTGCTCTCTCTCTCTCTGCCTCGCTCGCTTGCTGCACGTATTTCTGCAGGCATACGCCGCATAATTATTTATTGTTGGCTGAACACTTCCGGAAAGACACAGTTGTCTAAAAGGTATGGGTTTGAGGATACAACAGTAAGTGAATGAAAAGGTGGAACTCTGGAGAGAGCAACATACAATTATTGTCCATGACTGAAAACTGGTTTTGGCAGATACATGCATATCTTTTTGAAAGTTTGGCCCTGTGCCTTATTAATTGTCATCGCAAAGGCCAATCTAACAGGAAATTGTCTTCGTGTAAAAGTAAAAGGCAAATTATCTGCGACAAACAAACTGCTTTACACTCTGCATACCAACCTATATGTAATCACGCCACGTTTTTAATGTTTTTTAAGCAGAGGGAAAAAAATAAACATTTGCAAAATCCGTAATTTAATAAACCACCAAGAAAAGTAACATTGCAACAATGCACGCTACGAACCAACATACAGTCATCGTTCAGTTCGCACTGCCTGCTCATGTGCCCGCCCCCAACTCCTCACCTGAATCGCTGTTGTCTGTGCACCTCTGAGCCACATTGTCTTTTCATTGTTCTTTGTGGTTCTGGCTGCTTTTCTATATATAATCCACCGTACAAAGGGCAGAGACGTAATCAGTGCAAGCGTATGACCCGCACTTACTGGGCATTCCTCGTTCATGGGGAACAATTGCAAGCCCCGGTCCCCATTACGAATGGGGTTCAACGGCTTACCCACGCCTGTCGGCGCCAGGTAGATACATGTTGATCCATTCAGTGTAGCGCGTGTGCAGTACCGGACATCCAAGGGTATCACATACCTGTTAATGCTCAATCTCACGTGGCTGAAAGACACTTGTCCCTCTAAGAAGTTGGACACTGACCGCTTGGTGATCGTGTAACTATTTAGCAGTAGGGAGTCTCATTCATTTTCAGAATTAACCAGACAAATCGCTCCACCAACTAAGAACGGCCATGCAACACCATGCACAGAATCGAGAAAGAGCTATCAATCTGTCAATCCTCTCCGTGTCCGGGCAGGGTGAGGTTTCCCGTGTTGAGTCAAATTAAGCAAAATTTGTGTGTGGTGAGTTGTTGCGTCCGGGCACATGAGCAGGCACTGTGAATGCCTTGAGAGCGTGAGTGGACGAGTGCCGGGGAATAATGAGTATCTATATATCTTCTTAGATATAGACAACGTCTGATAGTTGTGATGGTTTTACACTCCAGTACATTGCGGTGAACGCTGGTAACGGGCAGGCGGGCGGGCAGTTGGGCAGGCATTCTCGTCCCATGCTCTTAGAGTTGGTGGGCATGTCTCTGTATCGGTTCGAGTTGTTGGGCGGTGCTCTGTCGTTTGTATCCCATGGTCGGACGACTTGGTGGATTATATATGGAAATGCAGCCGAAACCGAAAAGAATAATGAAAAGTCAATGTGGCTCAATGGTGCATGTGTACTGTAGCAGAGACGAAAGCAAGTTGGTGAGTTGTTGCATCTGGGCACATGAGCAGACACTGTGAATGCCTTGAGAGCGTGGGTAGACGCGTGCTCGAGTTGGTGGGCTGGACTTTGTGAGTTGACTGATATGGCTATTTTTTGAGTATCCCATGGTTGTCTTCCGGCAGTGTGAATGCCTCGAGAGACAGGGCGTCCTTGTTTGGTGAGTTGTTGCAGTTTGTGAGTTAAAAGCTGCGATGGTTTCACACGTTTGGTGAGTTATTGCAGTGTGTGAGTTAAAAGCTATGATGGTTTTACATGCTGGTAACAGTCAGGCGGGCGGGCAGGCGTTCTCGTCCCATGGTCTTAGAGTTGGTAGGCGTGGCTCTGTGAGTTATTAGCGTATCCCATCGTTTTAGCTTTAGCGGGTGTGGCTATATCGCTGCATACAGCGATTCACATCTGCGACAACCATGCCTCTTCTTAGATGGTCCTGCCGCATCCACCCTCGTTCTCGAGGCATACACACCAGAGCAACTCACAGAGATCTGCCCACCAATTCTAAGACCATGGCGTGTAAAACAGTTTGTGATGGTGGACGCGGTTGTGCGTCGTAACTGAAAAGAATAATGAAAAGTCAACGTGGCTCAGAGGTGCATGTGGACTGTAGCAGAGACAAACGTGAATGACGCCGTGTTTTGTGAGTTGCTGCGTCCAAGTTGGTGGGTGTGGCTCTGCGAGTTTTCATCTTATCCAATGGTCTTAGAGTTGGTGGGCGTGGCTCCGTCCTGCGTGCTCCATGGGTGTCTTGCTCACTGGCGGCTTAGTGAATTATATATATAGATTTTGGGCCTTTAACATATATCCTGAACTTTTTACGCCAGCTCTTCATTTTTGGGCCTTGTAGGCCAGAGCTTGCCCATGGAATCACTCTGGGGTGAGAATCCATCTAATAACAAGAACAACAATTTATTTCTTGTATACCCCAAAAGAATACCTCAAAAGGCTTTAACTGGGTCTGTTTTTGACAGCCCCCTAGCTTTGACTCTATAAACAGACAATAAACTCCCAAAAAAAGAAAAAAATTATAAGAAATCTTTTGAAAGGTAAATTAGAGAGAGAACCTTTTTCAAAGTAGGTTGGGCGTGCAGTAGGTGTCAAAAAATGGGGCAAATGCAACACGTAAAACAGAACACAAGTAATCCTCTTCACAGAGCAAGATGGCCAATCTATCATTGCCACCTCTGGAATAAAATACAACAGTACAAACTTCAAGGCAAAATGCAAGAATAGATTTTACCCTTGGTTAAATACATAGGAGGAATCAGATTTGTTCAAATATATTAACAGCAATGTCTGTCCATCAGCTAACTGGAGATACACTGAGAGATTGTAGAAAGGAGTCAGACAAGCCTGACAGTCAGAATTTCCCTAATCAAATATCAGACTGTTGTTAAAAACATGTGTTAATGCTGTTTCTGTACTATGGCCAGTGCATAACCTTAGCGAAGGAATGGCCCTCCTTGTGGGACTTTTGGACACCTCACACCCCTTTCTGACATGTTCGTAACATCCTCTTACAATCTACTAAACCCAGAGCTGGACTCCTTATTGTGTGTTTCATGAGCCACTCTGTATAATCGAGGAAAGCCTTTTGGCTATGCATGGGCAAGCATACAACATACAAATAAACATGATCAAAAAGCACTAAAACCTGAAAATCAACCAAAGATCTAATGGTGACCTTTTGGCCTCAGTGTTAAAAATAATGTTCATAACATGACTGAAAATGCTGTGGCAGAATCGGGCACTAACAAACTATTGAAGACAAGAAGAAAAATACATAAGGTCAGTGCTTGAACAGGCAACAAGTAAGAGCCAATACTCCCTTGTTGCATGTTGACATACTGTATGTTTCCGCTGGTGTCAGCAAATGTTAATGAGTTATTGACGAATCTAAAGCTTTCACTCCTCTCCCATACTTGATAGGTATGGTCGGGAAGTCACCAAGCAAAACTCAATGTTTTCTCTCATTTAAATATTGTTAATGGTAGTTGTGTAATTTTTGTAATTTTGAAGTTTTAAATGCGTTAATGAATGTAAGACTTCATAATGTAAATTTACAGTATACTGTAAATGATTTATCATATTTATCATAGGATGTGACATAAATATGTACAAGTACACTTAATGAAAATTAAAAATGGTTTGACTTGTTCCCCCATGACTATTTGCCAAATTCAATCATGCTTAAAGGAGCTTATTGACAAAACCTTATTAATCCAATAAAGATCATGTCAAAATATTTCATATTTAGATCTCTTCATTGATTTCACAGCTACTGTAAAATCCCATTTTCTGCTGTAGAAAATCAAATCTACACAACATTCATGTGTTTCAACTTACAAACCTGAACCAGACCAAAGGGTTAAGAAATTGGATGGCTGTATGAATCTGATATTTCAAATTCCCTTTTTTTTATTTGCATTACTAATTTAAAGTTTTGGGAGAATCATGCAGTGTGAGAACCTCAGATCTTAATTCATTTAGGGAGGAGAAGTGGCAGTGAAATGAAGAGCAGCTTCTTGCTGTTTGTGGTAATTTAAGGCACTGCAAGGTTTGTCCTCCTGCTACTTAAATCATTTGTCTTAATTAAAACACAAAAGAACCAATTCAAGTGATTTTTTTTTTCTCATTAATTTTCTCCTTTAAATAAAGCATGGCTCATTGAATCATATTATGACTGAAAAAAACAGTAAGGTTTCATGCTTATAGCCTTTGTCTGTTACCTTACTAGTTACTTAATTTTCTAATACCTTCAAAAATCTTCATTACTATGCAGCCATGAAAAGTTTGGATGTCTGCAAAATTCAGAATTGAATTAAGGAGCGTCATTAGGAAAGGGGCATCACCTGACCACTTAGGTAGAAGAGCTCATTTGAATACACAATGTCTTATTAATTGGGTCATCCTGCTTATTGGTCGTTTGCTTCCTGACTCATCAAAGAACCTCATGAGGAAAGATACAAAGTGGTCTCCCAGGTGCTCTTGCAGTGTCTGGTTTGTCTTCTTAGTAGAGTGGTCTTTACTACAATGGGAACATCATGGCGAGGGCTGTGTTCTGCCCTTGTTTTAGTTTGGGTTCTTTGTGGTGCTCCTGCCCTTGGCTTAGGCAATGGTTTTCTCTATCCTGATACAAGTAATTCTAGAGTGGAGCGAAGATTAGGTTTTGAAGGGAATTCAAACCATAGAGTTGATGGGGGCACATCTTCTGACCATGGTGTGTATTCTGAAGAGCACCTCTATAAAATGTATCGAGGCTACAGTATGTCTGACTTCTCCATTCCAGCATTGGCACCCAAGTACTACAATGAGCTATCATTTCGTGAAGCTGATGCCAGTGGTTCAAGGCCCTTCAAAAGTGTGCCTGGGTTTATCAATATGGCTGCTCGTCAAGATTCCTCTGAATTTGAAAATGAAGATCTGGGTGTGAAAGCTGCAGATGACCACCTTTGGGATGATGTCTTAACAGATGTTACTCCACTCTCAGTTTCTGATGTGAACTGGAGAGCAGATCCTCTTGACAATGAAAGTTCATTCTTTAATATTTATGGTGTGTTCAGTTTGTCAAAGTCTGGCAAAGGATGGATTAGTCAAAGTCCTGGCTTTATTTTGTCTCCTAAAAATGAATCCTCTTGTGGTAAAGATGGAGCCCATCACCACCACCATCCACATTCTGTTAAATGCAATACGGCTAATATGACTGTTGTATTTAAAGGACATCAAAAGGAGCTCTTTGTACAAGGTAAGGGAAGGGATGTGTTTTGATTCTAATATGTATAGAAATAATTACAATATTTTTTTTTTTTTAAAGCCCACTCCTCTACAGTTTTGAATGTATTTAATCTCCTGAATAAGTGCAAGTATGAGGTAAATGAGAAAAATGGGTCTTTCCAGTTTACTACTTCATATAATGGATGCTATGTCAAGAAACTGGTAAGTGGACTCCTTATTCTCTCAAATTGGAGGCTGTTAAACTCCCACTTTACTGAACCAGTTGATTTGCTTGTAGGGTGACTGCTTTGTCCTCAACCTCGTATGGAAAAACAAGCCCGCGGTTCTGTCTTGTCCTGCTGAACCCACACCATCATTACTTACTTTTTGCCAAAGTGATAAAATGACCATCGTCCTTCCTGAAGGTCCTCTAGACCTGCTGAAAGTCAAAGGTAATGGGAGAGTGAAAGCGTCCGTATTACCTTGGGCATAGCTTAGGGTGGATAAACACAGGGGCCTATTTGGTAACTCTGATAGCATTTTAACTTGTCTGGTTTGCTAGTTTCTAAAGTGTAACTACTGCTTCACTGTGGATAGACTGTTTGGCAGTTTCTTATCACTTGTCTCCTGTGCATAATGAGCTGCAGTGCTGGTAGGATGGGCTCTGCATTGCATGTCACACTAGTAGAAGATCATAGTAAGAAGTCGGGTTGAATTCTGACAATTTATTAATGGGCGAGGGAAACTCCACACACAGAATGTAAATCCTAATATGTGGCACTTATTGTGCAGATCACTTCAATAAATGGAAACCCATTCACAAGATTGCACAAAGGTGTAAATACCTTGTATGGAGGGATTCGTTGGGCAGAATTGTCTTCTCGGCTTCTTTTAAAGCCTGCCATGTGAAGGAAACGGTAAGCGATTGATGTGCTTCACTTTGAAGACTGAGTGCTTATTTGAGCTGTGTCTTGAGAGTCCAAAATATTGACTTTCCACATGCGGCTAATTTGCATTTGGTTTTAATCTCTTCCCCAGAAGGATGAGTATGTCCTAGTAGTAAGGTATAAATCATCTGCAGGAGTCCCTGGGCAGGTTGTCCTGTCTTGCCCTGTTGAAACCCATGTGCAGCATCCTCATCACTATCTGGATTTCCCATTGGCGTTGTGTGGAAAGAATGGCATTATAATTCGTCTCCCAAAACAGAATTTGCAGGCAATTCAACTGAAAGGTGAGGTTCATGTCCAATTCGGTAACCATTCTAAATCCTTTTTGCATCTTTCAAAAGTGTCTTCATAATGAGCAAATCTGAAACAATAGGAAATGACCTTGTATGAACTCTTACAGATGTATTTGGAAATTCAGTGAATGTTGAAAATGTTGCAGAAGACTGTGACTTCAGGGTCATTCGTGATAAAGTCTCGGTCGTATTATTAGCTTCTTTTGAAAGCTGCAATGTGAAATCGCAGGTAAATTTTTTTTTTTTTTTTTTTTTTTTTTTTTTTGGGTGCATGTGATTTTAATATTTTTGTTTGTCTTGTCTTTCTGGTACAATATGTAGAATTGCCTTCATTCAAATCCTGTTCATTAAGTCTCCACTTAAATCCAGGAATACTTCTACATGTGGAGTAAACTTCAGTATGTAGCAGTAGGCTTTCATAGAGACTGGTCACGTACCATACTTGACTGTGCGTTACCTGAAAAATCTTTTCTAGCTCGTGGCTCTATGGCATGCTCCAAACACTGAAAGACGGCATTCAAAACTACTGTTTATTTTCTACTAGCAAAATACCCGCGCTTCGCAGCGGAGAAGTAGTGTGTTAAAGAGGTTATGGAAAAAAAAAAAAATTTTAAAAATAACGTAACATGATTGTCAATGTAATTGTGTTGTCATTTGTTATGAGTGTTGCTGTTTTATATATATAAAATACACACACACACATATATAAACATATATATACATATACATATACACATATATATATACATATCTACGTGTGTGTGTGTGTATATATGTATATATATATATTATACACACACACACACGCTTTATGGGTGATGATTGTTTTACTCTTTATCTTTTATTTTATTGTAGAATCAACTTGTATCTGCGCACAGCAGGGCGGCCGTGGGCGGATGCGTATGGTGTATTCACTCCATGTTATCATGCATTGCGCTGTCAGTGGTATTTTGATAAAAGAATTTGAACAACATATAAGAAGCGTATAAATTATTAAACAGTAAAACATTAACATTTAAGAAGTAAAGTTACATTAAGTACTACTGCAGTGCCTTCGGGTATACCTCATTTTTTCTTTGCCCATTACATGCTTAAATGTATACATTTTTTGGTGCACCTACCCGAGAACACACGACATATAACCGAGCGTGGGAGAAGCATGGATTTTAAACACGCGTTGAGTTCATCTGCTGGTCTCCGTCGTGGAATAACTGGTAATGTTTGAGTAAAATCTACAGCGAGTAAAACATTACCTCCTTTTTTTTTTTTTACGATCTCTGAGATCTTGCTTTTTTCGGTTCAAGGCTTCATAAGCTCTTTTATGTTGTATGGTGTACTTATCCCAAACCATCATCTTTGAATGTTGCAAGACTTTCGCCTTGTATGTAGATCGGGGTAATTACATTCATTGCATTCCTAGTCTGAATCACAATCTGATTGTATGGGTGGTTACCTGGCACTGTAGGGTTGCCACCCGTCCTTTAAAATACGGAATCGTGCCGCGTTTGAGAATGAAATTGCGCGTCCCGTTTTGAATCAATACTGGACGGGATTTATCCCGTATTTTTATCTTTTTTTTTTTTTAAAGCAGCGTCTCATGCAAATCATCCCACACGCATTTTATGAAGATGCCTCCTTTCCTACTTTTGATTGGGTAATACTTGATGTCATCGTTAGTTTGATTGGTCTTTTTAACTGTCCAGTGAGGAGGGCGTGTCTTTTAAGTAGAGTCTGCAAAGTGTTGGCACTGAGATGTGGCGTCAGCGCCATAGTTGAAGCCCCTAACGTTGCGGTCAGCAAGTCGGCTAACATCCGCCATGTGCCATCTTTCAGTTGCGAGAAGCAGATCATAGAATGGTTGAAACTGTTGCCCCTAACGCTGCGCCACGGCGTGTGGTTCGTTTATACCTCGTGTCTTCTCATTAAACTTTTATCTCGCGAATATGTTATTGCAATCCGCAGCGGGAGCGTTTCTATTAACTTAATTTAAACTTACGTTTTACACCGTGCTTTGTTTCCCTTATGAACATGCTTGTATGCTTAACTCGCTCCGTTCTCAATTGTTTAACCCCTTAACCGCCCTCTGCCGGATATATCCGGCACCGTTGTTTTATTGCTAACGCCATACTGCCGGAATTATCCGGCACATTTGCCTGTGGTTATATGAATGCCTGGCAAGTAGTATAACTGACGGTTTGGCGTGGGTATTATTACTACGTTGTATTTCGACAAGTCTGTGGTGGTTTTGGCCGGTCATGTGACGTGATTCGCATGTAACAGCTGTGAATATGGCGAAACGTAAACTGACTTCAAGTGAGGCTTTGCAGGCGATTTTGGACAGTTCTGATCATGATTGTAGCAGTTCTGAAGAAGATTTTAGTGACAGTGATGAGCAGCAACGTGCGCTGCATGATATTGTGAATGAAGACGCATCGGATGACGGCGCTGAGTGGGTGTATCCCCAGCATCTCAGCTGGGCTGCTGCCCGTGGTGAACTACCTTTTCTGCATTCGTTTGAGGGAACGTGTGGCTTTATTGTTGATGTAAACAATTACACTGCTGAGCAGTTTTATGAGCTGTTTGTGTCACCTGATTTGATCAGACATTTTGTTCATCAGACAAATCTGTATGCAGCACAGTTTATTGAGAAAAATCCCAATTTACCTCCACATTCCCGTGTTCGTGCTTGGTTTGACACTGATGAAAACGAAATGAAAAAATTCATTGGGATTTTGATGTTGATGGGAATAATCAGAAAACCAGATATTGAGATGTACTGGTCTACAGATCCTATGTATGCAACACCTATTTTTGCAGCTGTCATGACACGTAACCGATTCTCTTTGCTGCTGAAATTCTTTCATTTGAATGACAACAGAAACGAGCCAGATAAGAAAGATCCAAACCGCGACCACTTGTTCAAGCTACGTCCTTTGATTGATCATTTATTTGAAGCATTTCAGTTGCCCTACATGCCAGGACCGTCAGTTGCAGTTGATGAAAGTTTATTGTCGTGGAAGGGCCGCTTACAGTTTCGACAGTATCTACCATTGAAAAGGGCACGGTTTGGTATCAAGATGTTTTGCTTAGCTGAGAATTCAGGTTACATTTATAGATTTCGTGTATACACTGGCAACTTGCACAACATTTAGTGGTCAATACTGCTTGAATAAATGTAAAAAAAAATGTAAAAAAGTAAAAAAACGAAAATTGTTCAGATTTTGCCTGGCGTGGGGAATATTTAGGGAGTTGGCGGTTAAAGGGTTAAATTTTTTGATCTTCGCTGTTTGCGGGTCTTCCTCCATTTCCCCCTACTTCGTTCTTTTATCTCGCGAATATGTTATTGCAATCCTTAACGGGAGCGTTTCAATCAACTGATTGAAAATAGTTTTGCATTTACCTTTTTAGTAAAAGGCGAGCTTTTAAGCCTGAGAAATCACCCCGTAAATGCACACGTTTAATTGGACATGTGTTAATATGTATGGTTACACAGTATTAAGACAGTCAAAAATTAACGTCATTTACCTTCGTTCCTGCGTGTGACTCGTGCTGTAAATGTCTTCCTTGTTTTTAGTTCACGTGATTACGTAGGAGGCGTGATGACGCGATACATGACTCCGCCTCCTCCGTTACAGTGTATGGACAAATATGTTCCAGTTATGACCATTACGCTTTGAATTTCGAAATGAAACCTGCCTAACTTTTGTAAGTAAGCTGTAAGGAATGAGCCTGCCAAATTTCAGCCTTCCACCTACACGGGAAGTTGGAGAATTAGTGATGAGTGAGTCAGTCGAGTGAGTGAGTGAGTCAGTCAGTGAGGGCTTTGCCTTTTATTATTATAGATTACCCTTTTCAATAAATGATGCTATGCATGCATTACCTAAAGAAAATGGGAAGCTTGAAGAATAGCAGAACTGTTTCATCTCCAGTCTTAGCCAGGAATTTCTATTGGTGTATCTGGGAGTAGGTTAGTGGAACTATGGATGAAGGGGCAAAAAGCATTAAGTAAGATGCTGCATGCTGAATTGACCAGCTTGTTTAGTTTTCATAAATTGCTTATTTGACTAGGGTGTGGAAGAATATAAAATCTTGGTTTCATAAAATGCAAAAATCCAATCTAGAATGGGATCGGTTACTGGTCATGGCAAAAAGTGTTGCAGACCAGTGCTGCTTTATATTCGGGTCCCCTGTGGCGGCAGGTTTTTCTCCAAAGCCATTTTTCTTTTCTTAATTGGACTCTTGCCTTAATTGCACAACTATTCTGTTTAATTGAGCAATTTGTTAGTATCTAAATAACCAGACCATTCAAACTAACGATTTTGAAGAATTAATTCTTTCCATTCTAATTTACCACCGACCAATAACCCACCCCTACCCTGTGCTGGGTATTGGTAGAGTATTTGACTGTAGCTCAAGAAGTTAAGTCTGAGTGCTCCCTTTGCCTGTGAAGGACTGGCACCCTGTCAAGGGTTTTATTCCTGCCTCGTGCCATTTATCTGGGTTTGGCTCCAGCAGACCCCGAAGCTTTTTTAGGACTAAGCGGGTTAGACGATGATTGACTGCTTGACAACTTGGTTAACCTTGAAGTAGTGGCTCCTTTCAGTCATTTATGCTGGTATCTGATCTGCTTTTTGTCTGTGCCCTTCATTTTGTGAAGATAGTATTCAGATACAATTAACGGAAATTAAGGCACATTTTGTATTTGTGCAAGTTTAAATAGTGTTCCTCACTTCCCCATAGTTTACTTTGCATTTAGAAAGTGCAGTCATGTTGCCTTTCATTGATCCCGTTGTTTAAAATTTGACTGACTGCACTTGTTGGAACAAACCCCACTAGCCATAGGAGTCCTACAGTGTGAATGTCTATAATCACTTTTACCAAAAGAGCACAATAAGCCCCATGTGTAATAGATTTTAAAAAGCAATTATCTACAGTCCTGGCCAAAAGTTGAAGGACACAAATTTTCACACAGTTTGTTGCCTTAGTTTTTATGATGGGAAAATTTGCATTTACTCAAATATTACAAGGAGTGATCAGATGAATTGCAAAGTCCTCCTTTCCCATGAAAACAAACTAAATTCCAAAAAAATATTTGCACTGCATTTCGGTCCTGCCACAAAAGGACTTGCTGATTATTTCAGGGATCCCCTCATTAACACAGGTGAGTGTCAATGAGGACAAGGCTGGAGGTCATGCTGATTGAGTTGGATTAGATAGGTTCAATTGTTGTGCAGGTGGCTTCAGGGCATCTAAGAAAGTCCAGCAAGCACCAGGACCGTCTGCTAAAGTTAATTTAGCTGTGCGTACCACCAGGGCAGAGCTTGTTTGAAAATGACAGCAGGCAGGTGCGAGTGCATCTGCACACACAGTAAGGCAAAGACTTTTGGAGGATGGCCTGGTGTCAAAGGCAGCAAAGAAGACACTTCTCTCCAAGGAAAAACCTCCGGGACAGACTGAGATTCTGCCAAAGGTACAGGGATAGGACTGCTGGGGTAACTTCATTTTTTCTGATTGTTTGGGGCATCTGGAAAAGAGAAGGTGAGCACTTCCATCAGTCCTGTGTCATGCCAACAGTAAAGCAGCCCGAGACCATTCATGTGTGGGGTTGCTTCTCGGCCAAGGGAGTGGGCTCACTCACAATTGTGCCTAAGAACACAGCAATGAATAAAGAATGGGAGAAGTAACTCTTGGAGGATGTCTTTGTTTCAATTATCCAAGAACAGATTGGTGACAGTACTATTGAGAACTTGTGGTCAGTCTGCAAGAGGCGGGTGGACAAACAAAAACCCACAAATTCTGACAAGCTCCAAGTATTGATTATGCAAGAAAAAGCTGCCATCTGTCCGGATTTGGCCCAAAAGTTGATTGGCTGGGAGAATTGCAGAGGTCTTGGAAAAAGGGCCAGCACTGCAAATATTGACTTTATATATAAACTTAATGTAATTGTCAATAAAAGCCTTTGGAACTTACAGTATGAAATGTTTGTAATTATATTTCAGTGTTTTTTTAGATTTGTCTGTTGCTGTGGTAGACTGTGAAAAACCAATATTTGTGTCATTCTCAACTTTTTCCCATGACTGCACACCAGCTCATCTTTCGTATCTAAGACAGTCTAATATGTCGTGAGTGCCTTCTTGGACTCTGCCACACTTCCGATGAGCCTAAAAGGAGTCTTCACTATTGGATACACTAGAATAGAACCCTGGCATTTGAAAGTTTATCCCATTACTCGCTGCTGTAATTGGTCCTGACCTGTAACTGTCCATGTTTGCTGCTACAGTGCATGAAACGCAACCTGTGAGCAGACTGCTGCGCCCTAATTTCCTTGCTGGTGGCGTTTTAAGCCCTTTCCTTTTGATTTTGTGTAATCCAAGAAAATCTGTGCGTAATGATTTAATGTCCTGATCATTCCTCTTGTCTTCTGCTTTTCTAGAAGGAATGTTTGAAATGGCACACCTCCTTGCAGTTTTTCTCTTCTAATGTAACCTTAATTGCTAAGGCTCAGTGTTTCACGTACTGACTACTTTCACACACTGAACATAGTCCTGCTGTTTAATTACAGTTGTTCATGATGGTGCAGAAATCTTCACAGGGTTAAGTATAACTTGTGGCCCTTCCATTACTACTGCTATGGTTGTAAATGACCAAGAATCCAACTCCTGGTTCAAGAATCCCGTTGTATAAGTAATTGTTTTACTTTGGTTAACTGTACAGGGCTTCTCAGAAAACCACAACTGCAAAGTGAGCCATCTGAGATTTGCATTACTAAAATATTACTTTGATAATATTGATTGGAAAGGTAGTACTGGGTTCTTTCCACAAAAGTGCTTTTGGAGCAGCAAAATTCATGGCCTTCCTATTGCAAACCACTTCATAGATTCCAATTATGGCTTTTCAATGCTGTCTATTCATCTTGGCTGCAGACGTTCGATACATTTTAAATATCGGATAAATACCCAAAACCCTTTCAGCAGTAGCCTCTATATAGTTGAGGTATGACAATGATGCATCTTTCAAAGCTACCAAGCAACACCTATGGCACTTCGACAAAGCACTTGCGTTCGATTTCTACTTCTAGGGCAAGCATCATATGCTGACTGTTCAGTATGTAATGTCTGGAATGACCAAATCTGTCCATGCACAATGCCGTCAATTGCAGAAGCCAAGGATTCACTGCAGGGCTTTCAGCATGACAATAGAGCTACCCCATGGACCCCTGGGGAAGGTCTTCATAAAAAGTAAGTTTCTTTCCGCCCCACATTCTTGGAATGTCTCATGAATAGGTTTTTGACTTTTTTTTTTTTTTTTTTAAACCCCCAATAAGCTCAACTGAATCAGTTGGTTGCAGTCAGAGATGCTCCCAAATACTGCAGGTACCATTTGGTAAGAGACCGTGAAATGAACCTTCTGACTGCATCTTACTTGTCCTGTGATGTTAAAACTGTGGTAAGAAGGGTTAGAAACTGCCTTTAGAAGTGCACGACCTGACGATCCTCTTGTTTTGGCTGACTTCTCTACCTTGTCCATCAGAATTACAACTATGTCTTGCCAGTATTCTATACGTCGGCTTTTGGCAAGCAAGGTTCTGTAAACATGGAATGCCCAGCAATGACTGGAAAACCTAGGGTCCTCTGCAGAAGGTCCAGTATGACTGTATACTTGCCAAAGGTTCCACTGGAACAAATCCGGCTCAGAAGTAAGTTGGAAAGATACAATGTCTGATGGGTAGTGGAAGTGGGTTAAGTTAGGAGTATTGCTTGTGTTTTTAGACCATCATGGAAAGACTGTCCCCATCCATGCTGCCAAGCACTGCCACTACATTTTGATGGAAGGAAACCGCCACCTGATTTTCACCACTTCCTTCAAGGCCTGTGATGTGCAAATAAAGGTGAGATGCTTACACCTGACCTGTTCCTGGGCAGATTCAATGAACTTTAGTTTTCCTTTTTAACTACAAATACTGGATTTATTTAATAGGCCAAAGATTGAGCTGCATTTTGGCCGACACAGTAGAATGGTGTTAATGGGTATCGCTTCAACACATTAAATGGCGTCTTTTTCCATGTGGTGTTTTAGAACAGGCATTACATTTTGACTGTGGTGTATGGAAGTGATGCAAAGGGCGAGGCATCTGTGGAGATGAAATGTCCAGTTGAAGAAACGGAGAATATTCCCAGCCAGGCAGTGACCTGTGGCAAGTCTGGAATGTCTGTGCTGCTTCCAAAGGGTTCCCCAGAGGATGTAAAAATAATTGGTATGTGTCTTTAGTGTGGTGTCATTTTTAATCGGCTTGCAATAATCTAAAGCTTGTTTGCCTCTTCTAGATAATCTTGGTATTGACGTTGCAGTGAGAAATGTGCCAAAACATTGTCAGTACGTGTTGGAAAAGCATTCCAATGGAAGCGTGTCTTTCACAGCCCATTATAGGAGCTGTGATGTTAAAATGCAGGTGGGTTTTGTGTGTAGTGTGGAAGCAACATCCAGGCAAATGCTTTTAAACCACTGGGCAGGCCTCTGGATGTTGTAGCATTTTCTAAGTTGGTCATGTTAGTGTAGTATAGTGGATGTTAGTGTTGTGTGTGTCAATTTTGGGCAAATTTGATTACTTGGGCACTCCTATTTGCCAATTGTCTGTACCTAGAACTACATCTCTGTGCTATTCAAGCAGCTCATCCTAGTTGAAGAATGGTCTAGTTTAATCTTCACCCCCCACTAGATGGTTCTGAATACTGCATGGTCTGTTGTGTTACATGACGATTTATAGAAATCTGTTCACAAATCAGTTACTTTGTAGATCCCAATACTGCCAGCAGAGTTCTTTTATTTTGCCTCAAACTGAGGATAATGGAATGAATTTCCATTTTAGGGGGGCTTTTACATGTTAACTGTACTGTACAAGCCTTTGAGTGGCCCAAGGTTGGTCGGACACATGAGGTGTCTAGCGAGTGACCACAGCAGCCATATTCTCCATGACTTCCCATTTGTGATTTGTGAGTCCACCAATATGAAGGTGCAACTGCCTGAAGCTTCAACAGTCGCTGTTTTGGGTGAGTCTTCATTTCTAGTTGGCTAATATATTGAATCTGCAAGGTTTAACCCAAAGCACTGTTCATTTTTTTTGTAGATGCCCATGATAAGGAGCATAATGTGCTTAAGATTGCCAGGGAGTGCGGCTATGAGCTAAGTGAGAAAGATCAAACGTTGCTGTTCACAACTACTTATCATGGATGTCATGTAAGAGTTTTGGTAAGATCCCTTCGATTTTTTTTGCATAATGACTAGTAACAGAGTGTGTGTGTGCCGGGTGGGGTGGGGTCCTGTTCCCAAACTCCTTTGGTAATAGATGCCTTGACCCTCACCAGGTCCAAATGTGTTTTAAGGTTACAAGGTCATGTAAAGCTTACACTTCTTCTGGGCCCAATTGTTCAAAAGTAATCTGATTGGATCAAATCTTGAAAATGAGTTGTCAAAATCGAATACATGTATTCAATCTGAAATTTCATTTGAAACTTAATTACAAAGACACAACAAATAGTTTCTGACAATAACATTCCTTAGACGCACCTCCCGCTTTCTCTCAAAATGAGAGACTGACTGGCCATGTAAGACAGTGAGGGTCTTTCTGCTTTTTAGCAGTATTGTTCAGGACCATTTAGGCAAGTATTGTGTTATACATGCAAAGCGCCAACTACTGGCGAGATGAACCACAAGGATGTACTTCATCATTTAAATGCTTACTAGCACATCTTGTTCTGCAATGACCATCGTTTAGCACTCTTTGTTTAGAGCTCTTTACCTCAGGATATGGGCATCATGGATGGCTCCAGGACACTTCACAATCCATTTTCTGATCATGAGGTCCATATCATCTTCAAGTTAGTACATTAACAGAAAGGGGAAGCACAGTCGAAACATCTAACTCACTGAAGGGGTGCTTGTATATACACATAAGTGCTATTGATAACCCCAATAGTGTTGGGCATAATCCTCAGCAGTAAGAACTTGGGCTGGGAAATCTGGTCATCCCTTGTAAATAAAATGACCTGATTCTCCAGGCTGGCCAAAATGATTGACACAGCTTTTACCACCTCACTCACAGTTGATTTGTCCACTTCTAGATTGTCACTACCTACTTTTTAGGAAGACCCAGATGTATAGTAACGCAGGGGAAAGAGGATCTGTTCTTCAATACAGAACCGGGGGAATGCAGTCTGTTTGTTGAAGTTTGGGCCTAAGAAGAGCTGCAATGAACTTAAAATCTGCTTTCTGAAACCAAGCATAACATTCCTCAATGGTGTATTGCTCTAGTGGTTTTGTAAGCTCCACCCCCACCCTTTGACCACATTCTCTCCTGCCACAATGGTAGTGGCCCTTAGTAAGCCCTCTGAGATGGGTTAATAAGATGGCTTTGTGGTTGCATTTTAAGGAGCATGGAAACAATTAGTTGATGTGCTTTAGACTGTTATCTGCTAAAGCAATTATGACAATAGCCTAAAAACTCTCTTCACCACACCAATGAGGTGGAATCATGGAATCGAAAGAACCCCATGTCCTTCTGGAGGGTGTTGAGTGTCATTATGCCTCAATCATAGGATATTTTAATGCTACTAACGGAGGACAGCTGATGATGAAGTAGGAAAAAGACTTTAACCTAAAAGTCACTCAATGTGAACGCCACAGGCTCTGGCCAGAAGAGGACCATTGAAAGAGTAAAATTTAGATGGAAGATTCTGAAGGCCAAATGACCCAAGGACCATGCAGAAGCAAAGAAAAATGCCCAAATAGGCAATAAGCACTTTAGGAGATGTGAATATGCTGATTTGGTTATTGGAGGGGAAAATGCACAAAATGGACGTGAGCTTCTGGGTTCTACAGGGGACAGTGAGCTCATAAATGAAAGGGAAAGCGAGCCAGTTCCTCCTAATGCAGTATGTCACTGGTAGAGACAGTAGCTACTGCCAAATAAGCTAAAAAAAAGAAAAAATACACTTGAAGCATTCTTTGCCAAATGAGATGATGATATCTATAGGGTCATTCTTAAATCATCTTCTTCTTTCGGCTGCTCCCATTAGGGGTCGCCACAGTGGATCATCTTCTTCCATATCTTTCCGTCCTCAATATCTTGCTCTGTTACACCCATCACCTGCATGTCCTCTCTCACCACATCCATAAACCCTTCTGTTAGACTTCCTCTTTTTCTCTTGCCTGGCAGCTCTATCCTTAACATCCTTCTCCCAATATACTCAGCATCCATTCTCTGCACATGTCCAAACCAGCGCAATCTCGCCTCTCTGACTTTGTCTATCAACTGTCCAACTTGAGCTGACCCTCTAATGTCCTCATTTCTAATTTCTATCCATCCTCATCACACCCAGTGCAAATCTTAGCATCTTAAACTCTGCCACCTCCAGCTCTGTCTCCTGCTTTCTGGTCAGTGCCACCATCTCCAACCCATATACTGTAACATAGCTGGTCTCACTGCCGTCCTGTAGACCTTCCCTTTCACTCTTGCTGATATCTGGCTGACATAAATTACTCCCGACACTCTTCTCCACCCATTCCACCCTCCCTGCACTCTTTTTCACCTCTCTTCCATAATCTCCATTAGTCTGTACTGTTGATCCCAAGTATTTAAACTCCTCCACCTTCACCAACCCTACTCCTTGCATCCTCATCATTCCATTGACCTCCCTCTCATTTACATGTATTCTGTCTTGTTACTACTGACCTTCATTCCTCTCCTCTCTAGAGCATATCTCTACCTCTCCAGGGTGTCCTCAACCTGCTCCCTACCATCGCTAAAGATCACAATGTCTTCAGCAAACATCATAGTCCAAGGGGACTCCTCTCTAATCTCATCTGTCAACCTGTCCATCACCATTGCAAATAAGGGCTCAGAGCTGATCCTTGATGTAATCCCACCTCCATATTGAATGCATCATTCACTCCTACCGCATACCTCACCATGGTCACACTTCCCTCGTGCATATCCTGTACAACTCTTAAATACTTCTCTGCCACTCCTGACTTCCTCATACAATACCACAACTCCTCTTGAGGCACCCTGTCATATGCTTTCTCCAGGTCCACAAAGACACAATGCAACTCCTTCTGGCCTTCTCTATACTTCTCCATCAACACCCTCAGAGCAAACATCGTATCTGTGGTGCTCGCTCTTGATGCTGTGGCTCATCAATTTTATCCTCCTGTATTTAGTACAGTCCTGCACATCCTCCTTATTCTTAAATATCGGCACCAGTACACTTTTTCTGCACTCCTCAGGCATCCTCTCACTTTCCAAGATTCCATTAAACAATCTGGTTAAAAACTCCACTGCCATCTCTCCTAAACACCATGCTTCCACAGATATGTCATCTGCACCAATGGCTTTTCCATTCTTCATCCTCTTCATAGCTGTCCTTACTAATCCTCCTTGATAATCCATTGCACTTCCTGATTCACTATCTCCATCATCCAACCTCTTCTCTCTCCCTCGCTCTCTTCAATCATCAGCCTCTCAAAGTACTCTTTCCATCTGCTCAACACACTCTCCTTGCTTGTGAGTACGTTTCCATCTTTTATCCTTTTATTACTCTAACCTGCTGCACATCTTTCCCAGCTCCGTCCCTCTGTCTAGCCAATCGATACAGGTCCTTTTCTCCCTCCTTAGTGTCCAGTCTTTCATACAACTCCTCATCATACGCCTTTTCTTTAGCCTTCGCCACTTCTCTCTTCACCTTGTGCCTTATCTCCTTGTACTCTTGTCTACTTTCTGCATCTCTTTTGACTATCCCACTTCTTCTTTGCCATCCTCTTCCTCTGTATACTCTCCTGTAATTCCCCATTCCACAACCAGGTTTCCTTTTTCCTCTTCATTTCTCTGTCCAGATGTCACATCAAGCAGCTTTCTTGCTGTCACCCTTAATACATGTGCTGTAGTTTCCCAACTGTCTGGTAATTCTTCACTACCACCCAGTGCCTGTCTCACCTTCTCCCTAAACTCAACCTTGCAGTCTTCCTTTTTCAACTTCCACCATTTGATGCTTGGCACTGCCCTCACTCTCTTCCTCTTCTTGATATCCAACATCATCCTACAGACCACCATCATATGCTGCTTAACTACACTTTCCCCTTCGTAACCCTATGTTCCTCCCTCTTCTTAAAATATGTATTCACTACAGCCATGTCCATCCTTCTGGCAAAATCCACTATCCTCTGACCTTCTTCATTCCTCTCCTTGACACCATACCTACCCATCACCTCCTCGTCTCCTCTTTTCCCTTAACCAACATCCATCCATCCATTGAAATCCGCTTCAATCACCAGTTTCCGTCCGTTGGATACACTGTTCATCACTTCATCCAACTCACTCCAAAAATCTTCTTTCTCCTCCATCGTACACCCAACTTGCCAGGCATATGCACTAACAACATTCATCATCACACTTCCAATTTCCAGCTTCATAATTATTACTGTCTGACACACTCTTTTCACCTCCAAAACACTCTTGACATACTGTTCCTTCAGAATAACCCCTACTCCATTTCTCCTCCTATCCACACCATGATAGGACAATTTGAATCCACCTCCGATCCACCTGGCCTTATTCCCCTTCCATTTAGTCTCTTGCACGCACAATATATCAACCTTCCTTCTTTCCATCATATCTGAATGTTGGCAGTATGACTGGTAAGGGAAGAGAGTTAGTAATGTTCCTACCCTCCATTCCACTCTTTACCTTCCTTCTGCCTCCGGACACATCTTTCCCCTCTTCTTCTTCAGCCAACAGTAGCCCAATTTCCGCCAGCACCCTGTTGGCTAACAGTACTGGTGGTGGTCGTTGTTAACCCGGGGCTCGACCAATCCGGTATGGAAATTTTGTATTTTTGTCCGCATATTGATTTGGCAAAATTTTACACTGGATGCTGTTCCTGGTGTAACCCTCCCCATTTATCCGGGCTTGGGACTGGCACAAAGAAACACACTGGTTTGTGCATCACCTGTGGCTGGGTTGGGTCATTCTTAAATGAGAACCAGAAATGGCAGATGCACAGACTTGTTTTCACTACAACAAACCAAAGCCAAACTTCAGATCTTCCTCCTAAAAGCACAGTTTCAAACTTCTGGTCATTCCACAAAACTTTTTTTTTTTTTTTTTTGGGCTCCCCAAATACATTTACGTTTATTTGCTTGGTAGACACTTTATCCGAAGCATAATTGAGTACATTAGGCTAGGGTGTGTTTGTTCAAGTGTAGTAGGGCAGGTAACAAGGTTGATTGCCTCAAGTAAAAATGACCTAATAAGTAAATCATGGATTGCAATCAATTGAGCAATTAAACTTAGTCTAACAACAAATTAACTACCAATATGAAATCTCACAAAGCAAAGTTTCTATTTTTTTCCAATCAATTACACATGTTCAAAGAACAAATACAATCTCAGTGATACACTTGGAGTGACCCCCTGCTGGCTATTCTACCTGCTTTATGCATACCTAGTAGCCTTCATTGTGATATGCAGTCCAATTTAAAGCACTGGTAATCTGGATTTGGTTATCGTGAAAAAGCTTTATCTGGATCAGAGTGTTTTAACCCAATTTTGCTCTGAAAAACTGGGACAAAAATAAGATTAATGGATTGTGATTCTGGATGACAAAAGGATTCCAAAAATGTTTGATCCAGATCAAACATTTTGAACAACTAGGCTTTCAGCGTTCTTTGAAGGAAGACCAAATTCTTCATCATCATAATAATAATCCTAATCATTATTATTATTATTAAGTATCATATTTATCTAATGTTCACCGCTTTTGCGTGTTTGACCCTAATAAGCTCCATTTGTCAATATGCTTCGCCATAACGGATGTGAATTCCTCGTGTCTGCTTGCAGCTTTCCTGATTTCCACTTTTATTTCCCTTTACTGCTACTTGGTAAATGTCTAATAGTATTTTCAAAGATTTCCCTAGGATCTGTTAATAGAGACAAGCTCTAAAAAGGTTCCACGATATTTTGAAATTGGCAAAATTCAGCCACAGCCCCCTTATTGTTATACATTTTTTTAGAAATGGTTTTATAGAAAGGTTCTTGCAGTACTGCACCTGTGCTGGTGACTGGACTGGCTCTGGTCTAAGGGGAATCTGCTAATATCAAATAGTTACTTTTGACATTTGTTAGTACTTCTGTACCTTTTATTGCGCTCTGTAACAATGATAAACTCATAATTGGTATGCCAGCTTCAAAAGAGATGTGTTGAGGGCAGTATGGAATTCTCTTCTCTCTCATATCTGTCAGCTGGACTCAATAACACAATTTAAGAGTTGAGGGGCACTGAGAGAGCATGATCGAGCTCACAATGAACAGTGTTTGATGTGTGGTACCGAAAGTAAAGCTGCAGATGACGATCTGAGTGAGTATAAGTCTGCAGGAGATCAGTAAGGTAGAGAGGAGGAAGATTGTGGAGAGCTTTAAATGTTAAGAGCAGTATTGTATTCGATAGTAAACAGGGAGCCAGTAAATTTGGAAGAGAATGTGTAATATGTTGAGTGGATTTAGAACAGGTTGTTATCCTAGCAGCAGAATTTTGTATAAGTTGTAAGTGGTGAAAATGTATTTTGGGGATGCCAAATAAAATATTATTCTGTACATGAGGTGAGTAAGGCATTAACCAATACTTCGTCCTGTTCTGACACAACACACTAATGAAGTCTAGAAATGTTTTTGTTGATGGAAGAAGGCAGTGCGAGAAACCATTTATGTGCAAAGAAAATGGGAGAGTACTATCTAGAATGACGCCCAAGCTCGTAGCCTCCTTGGACATTAGACCCGAGCATTACTCGGGCAACTGTACAGATGTGTCTTGTGTACTTGTGTAAGTGTTAGAACCAAGAATCACTCAACTGTAAAAGTGCTGTTAGTGAAAACCTGCACTGGTAATTTCTCCAATTATGAAATATCTTCACTTTACCAACAATGAAAACTTTCAGAATACCAATCCAGCACCCAAACTGAAGAAAATTTTGGAGATATACCAGGCCAATGTTTCATCATTGCGGACATCATGGTCCAGAATGTAAATGCTCCGAAGTTTTGCAAGTCTCATGGTTTATAAGGGCAGCCTCTTATAGATACGACGGTACATTATGCCAAATCTTGCTGTTTTTGACATAGTTTTACAAGCTTTGTGAATCTAAAATAGGATACATTTGGAATTTGGTTATGTACACAGGTAAAGGAACAATGTTTGATCTGAACATATGGAACAGTGCGTTCCAACTGTTGTGGCGTGCCCGAAGACTTTGGCAGAGCAAAATTACAGGGAGGTGCACTAATAGCTTGGCAAAAGGGTAAAGTGCTTACGGTGAAATGGAAAGAAGATGTTTGTCGTCTTAGCACTGTATATCACGCAGGTACAGTCCCTGTACAGGCAAAAGGCAACCAGCAGGTCATGAAGCCTTGTGCTGTGCCCGACCTACAATAGCACGATGGGCGGCATAGATCGTGCGGATCAGGAATTGACTTTCCATCCCATTATGCAGAGGCCACAAAAGACATACTACAAAAAGAGTAGTATTCGTCATCTGATGGAACAGTACATTTGGGATGCATTCATTTTATACAACCAAAAAGCTGGTGAAACTTTACATGCCTGCTTATAGAACAAATCATTGCCACACATCCGCCGTCCACATTACCGCTAAAGATGCATAGTTAAACCAGCACATCACGGATCAATCCGGAGCATCTTATTGGTAAATATTTTGATTATATACCTTCAACAGGAAAAAACCAAAACCAACTCGTACCTGTGCAGTGTGCTGTTCAAAAACTGATAACTCTGGAAAGAAAATCCAAAAAGAAACTTGCTATTGTCCTGAACGTGACGTTGGATTTAGTCTTTCATTGTGCTTTAAGATTTAACACACAAAGGACTCATTTTGAGAATCTATACTTTTTTGGCAGCATTTGTAGTAGCATTACTACTTTTATTTTTTGTTCATTTCATAATTTTTATTCATCATTACTATTTGTATCATTATTATACTTTTGAGATTTAATTTTTCATACAAAAATATAAAAAATGCAACACTAAGAAGGCTAAACTGGGAAGAGCTGTTTGCGATAGTGTTGCTAAGGTTAACCATTCTTCCATTTTAATTAATGGGTGTACATTTAGAACCGATGAGGAGCATCTCAGTTTTTGTCTTGGAGACATGCCACAGGATTATTTGGAGAGAATATTTAGTGGATAGATAATGCTGTGTGTCCTCCGTATAACAATAAAACTTAATTCCATGGTGTTGAAAGATCTGTACATCTTCCTAACTGGTAATGAGAAAAGGAAGCGGCCCAAAAAACGGAGCCCTGTTGAACTCCCTGAGTAACGATTGAATTCTCTGGCTTAAAGTCCTGATCTGCTTAGGCCACTCGTACAGCAGGTTAAAATTTAATGTTGACAGACTAAAATGATTAGAATTTTTAGCAGATTTTCATTCTTTTCAAGGATTTTGCATTGTCCAAAATGATTAAACTGCCTAATCCATTCATATATGTATATGAAATTGTTCGTTTTTTTTTTTTTTTTTCCCTCCCAGCATGATCATTATTCTCTGACAGTGGTGTATAGATCAATTGGTGGGGAGAACGTCTGGCTGCAGATGAAATGCCCAGTTCAAGCACATCCAGGGTGGCCAAAACCACCTACTATTGTGCCAACAAAACCCATTCCATATGTGGCTTGCAAAAATGCCAGTATGACTGTGATGTTACCAGATTCTAATCTTAATGGGATTACAGTCAAAAGTAAGTGTTTGGATTTTTTCTTTTTCTTTTGTAAATATTAAGCCATGGTTCTAATTTATTTTTTTTCTTTAAAACATAAGATGCTTTTGGCCAAGATGTAGAAGTGAACAGCGTACCAAGTTATTGTGGCTACCTTTTGGTTAAAGGTCATGGAGTAATCAACTTCACAATTCTTTATGGTGCTTGTGACGTTTCTATTGAGGTATGTTGACCTCCTGTTAAATCGGCTTCTCCACTGTATTTGGTTTTACCACATTCTGTGGACATCATATACCAAGTATGGGAGAAAGGGATGCACATGAACTGCTGTCTCTCATTGTGCCTGCACTGTGAAGTACTGGGTGGGTTTCTAGTGGTGGTTTAGGGTGGTTTGCTTACTAAGGCCAGAACCACTGAACTTGAGCACTTTTCTGGACTTACTGCATTGGCCAGCTTTAATCTTCAGGTCTGTGGTGCACATGTGTGCTTAGATTTTATTGTAACTTTAGGAGGTTGCTATGTTTCCACACTGAAATGATTTAAGAAGTTTGCATTTCGATTGTGCATGTTCTTCTATTTGCTGGTAAATCTATAAAATGTCAGCTTTGGTCCTTTTTTGCATCTCGGACTTTCCTTTTGATTATTTGTTCATATGCCATAATTGATGCATCTGGTCCAAAATGTATTGTTGGATTTCTAAGTTATGCAATTTTTTTTTTAAACTTGGTACTGTGCAGAGATCTACACTTGTGCTGAGAAAGGTAAAGGAGTAAAGTTGACATGCATTTTACAGGGGATACAGGCCACCTCTTCTAAGAGTAGGGAACAGATTGAGGAGACCCTGGAGAGGTGGAGATATGCTCTTGAGAGGAGAGGAATGAAGGTCATTAGGAACAAGACAGAATACATATGTGTAAATGAGAGGGAGGTCAGTGGAGTGGTGAGGATGCAGGGAATAGAGTTGGTGAAGGTAGAGGAGTTTAAATACTTGGTATCAACAGTACAGAGTAATGGGGATTGTGGATGAGAGGTGAAAGAGTGCAGGCAGGGTGGAATGGGTGGAGAAGAGTGTCGGGAGTAATTTGTGACAGACGGGTATCGGCAAGAGTGAAAGGGAAGGTCTACAAGACCAGTAGCAGTGGCGAGACCAGCGATGTTATATGGGTTGGAGACGGTGGCACTGACCAAAAAACAGGAGACAGAGCTGGAGGTGGCAGAGTTAAAAATGGTAAGCTTTACATTGGGTGTGATGAGGATGGGACATGATTAGAAATGAATACATTAGAGGGTCAGCTCACGATGGATGGTTGGGAGACAAAGTCAGAGAGGCGAGATTGCGTTGGTTTAGACATGTGCAGAGGAGAGATGCTGGGTATATTGGGAGAAGGATGTTAAGGATAGAGCTGCCAGGGAAGAGGAAAAGCGGAAGGCCTAAGAGGAGGTTTATGGATGCAGTGAGAGGAAATGCAGGTGATGGGTTTAACCGAGCAAGATGCAGAGCACAGGAAGATATGGAAGAAGATGATCCACTGTGGCAACACCTAACAGGAGCAGCCAAAAGAAAAAAAACAGGCCAGCTCCTTCAGTATGATGGTAGCTTTTCTTACGCTTGAATAACTAATGTTTCTCTTTAGCTATGCCAGCGAAACTGGCAATGTAGGTTCATAATATGTAAGACCTTGGTTTTGATGTTGTGGTGAGTTTGCCTCTGCTCATTTTTTTCCAGCATGGCAACTATACTCTGACAGTGGGATATAAAGTACTTCATGGGCCAAAGAGGTACATAACCTTAAGATGTCCGGTCCTGGGCAGGCCAACAACTTCCCCCATACGTAGTTCTACAGTCATCTGCAGGAAAGATGGCATGCTTGCTGTGCTACCTGATGGTCCAATAAATCTGATCAAAATAATAGGTAAGCGTTGGATTTAATGATGGAGAAGCAGTGGCCTTTGCAACATTCTCACACACCAACCCAATCCTTAGTCACATTGCTCTGTGAGCATCACTTAATATTCTGCAATTTTACTCATAAGTAATTTTGAGTCATTCATGAAATTATGCATTTCAGGACACTCACAATGGCAATGTATTAATGGTTTTGAAAAGTATTTGGGCTTTAAGTTAACCATTGTACAGGCAACTTGACCATGCACACGTGATACAGCAGTTGTAGGTGTTTGAATGTTCTTATTGGCATTAATCAAAAAACCAGCTGCCTCCCCATGTTCTGGACAGGTGAAAATTATCAACCTGCTTTTTTACGTTTTCACCACTGGTTCCATCCATTCATTTGTAATGGAGTCCACATAATCTCGCAACACCTACCAGACAGCATCAAGGACCAAGCTAAAATAAAATCCACTTACAAAAATGGGGTGGGGGGGACCTGCACTACCATGGAAACATTTAGCTACAGAGAGCACGGATAAATGTTTTAAGCTTGTCTCATTTGCAAAACAGTCTTCTGCTTCCTAAACCTGTGAATTCTGACCTTGCGCAAAGCATCTAAGCAGTAAAAATGGCAGACATTCATAGCAACCACTATAATCGAACATTTGCTTGCTGCAGTGTTCCATTGTCCTTTAATGGCTTTTTGTCAAAGGGCTTTTAAAAAGGCTTTTTCAATGTATAATTTATAGTACTAGGGTGTTGTACTGTGTTAGCCAAAAAAATTGTCATTTTGCTTGATTTCTCACTACATTCATAATGGCTAACTAAAAAGATTACTATATGCATGCTTTCAACTACATCTTGCCTGAAGAAGAGGCCGGAGTTGCCTCAAAAGCTTGCATATTGTAATCTTTTAGTTAGCCAATAAAGAGTGTAATTTTTCTTGACTTTTCAATTTAAAGCCTCATTAAATTATACATCATTAGGTGATGTACTTGACACACAACAACTAAAACCAACTGTTCTCATCCCCTTTATCGCTTTTACTAATGCCATAAAAAAGCAGGGCAAGGGCAGAGAAACGGAGCTTAGTTCTGTATGTTCATTGAGTGTCAACGGCACTTGACTAGTACCTTGCAGTACAAATCACTCCACTTGTGCATGGGTGGTGTGGGCTTCCTTAATTTTATAAGTGTGAAACTCTCCTGTGCATTAGAGAGGCATTTGAGCTGTACTCCGAGACCCTCTCCTTTGTTGCTTTGTATGCAGAGAGTCGCAATTTGGTTGGATTGTTTCTGTCATTCATATTAAGGCTGTAGTTTTAACCTGCTTTTATTCAGCCCTACAGGAGTCATAAGCACTTGATGATTTTATAGTTTTTCCATGAGCAGGAAAGTCAAGAATACTTGAGGCCAGATGCAAATATGTTAAGGTCTTTTTAAAAAGAATATTCAGCCTTAATTTTGGAAGTCCTACCTGTGTAAATAACCTTTAACAAGGAGTGTGCTTTATTATAATTTGACTGCATTTTTATTTGGAGGCTGACAAGGAGAAGGCAAGTGGCTGAGAGTTGTTTCTGTACCGTGTGAGAGTTAATTTAAAACCATCTGTTTTGCTCCTAAAAATGTGTTTTTAGAAATTCCCACATGGCCTCTTAACAATATCCAAAGGTTGTTTTTTTCCCTTTAGAAGGTGGTGGTGTTGGGGTGTTTCACCACCCCACACACTGCCCGCACAGGATCTGGGTGTTTGGGGTGCATTAGGGAAAGTTAATTGTTACTTGGTGTTAGCTACTGCTGCTTAGTGCCCTTCAAGTGCCCTCCATTATCTCTAAGTAAATTATCCTAGCAACTAATAGTTAATAAGTAACAGATATAGCGATTCCTTAGTGGGGGTGAGGGAGAGAGGCAGCAGTAGAAGTTGAAGCATTAAGATGCAGATCAGGCATAAGAAGCTGTAGGAGCCGACAAGACGGTAAGAAATTAACTAGCAGTAGGTATTTACTATGCAAGGTTTAGAAAAGCCAAGCAAAATGACACCTTTTATTGGCTAACTAAAAAGATTACAATATGCAAGCTTTCGAGGCAACTCCGGTCCCTTCTTCAGGCTAGATGTAATACAGAAACTGGAGTTCCCTGTGTTTTATAATTGTATTTGCTCAGACCCGACAGACCGGGACAAACAACTGCAGGAGCTCAGACAAGATTTCATCTGACAAGGTTATACCCCCAAAACAACAGACACTCAAATAAGAGCTAAAGTCATACCCAGAGGCAACCTTCTGGAATATAAAAACAAAGACATCAAGAACCGCATCCCCCTTGTTGTCACCTACAACCCACATCTTGAAACACTTCGAAAAATTATAAAAACTTCAGCCAATACTAAACAATGATCAAACACTGAAAAATGTATTTCCTGAACCTCCCCTCCTGGCATACAGACGACCACCAAACCTTCAGCAAATAATTGTCCGAAGCTCCCTAAGTGAACCAACAGAAAATGGCACATCTCCACGCCTACAGAAAAGATGCAAAACATGTGCCCACATTTATGATAGACCGTATAGTTATACCACACTGCCAACTTGAACATCACATAAAGGGATCATTTTCCTGCAGATCATCTAATATAGTCTACCTAATTCTCTGCATGAAATGTCCTGACACTGCACTCTATGTGGGAGAAACTGGACAAACACTCCGCCAGAGAATGAATTTACGCAGGTTCCACATTAAACATGGCAACACAGATGTTCCTGTAGCGGCCCACTTCAACAGCCATGGACACTGTGAGAGGGACTTTAAAGTCACAGTGCTTATGGGCAACTTCAAAACACAGAAAGAGAGAAATGAATGAGAAGTTAAACTCATGCTAAAATTTGATACATTACAACATGACTTGAAGTACTAGGGTGTTGTACCGTGTTAGTCATTATGAATGTATGAACATGACTTGTTCATACATTCTCTTGTTCATAATTATGAACATGACTTGAATAAAGACAAGAGTTTTATGGCCAGATATGAGGATTGTTTACATCTCTCAGAATGACAGACAACCTGTCTACAGATCCACATTGTTTTGAAAAACTCATTACAAACTTCAAAAGACTTTGTTGGACAGTTATCTTATCCAGAGATCTTGACCATACATTGTTCTTCTCTCTCTAATAGATTCATTCAGGCTAGGGTTAATTTAACAAGATAATTTTTTACATTTTAAGATTTCTCATTTAAAGATTTACCAATGTTGTTTCTTGTCCTAGAGTGTGTATATAAACACAGGGAACTCCCAGTTTCTGTATTACGTCTTGCCTGAAGAAGGGGCCTGAGTTGCCTCGAAAGCCTGCATATTGTAGCTTTTTAGTTAACCATTATGAATGTAGAGAAAAACCAAGCAAAATGACCCCTTTTATTGGCTAACACGGTACAACACCCTAGTACTATGCAAGGTTTTAAAGGCTGAACAGTTTTTGATGGTCAGGAAAGTAGATCTGTTAAGATGACGACGGTGTAAGGGTTTACTAATAAGGAGGAGAACAAAGTAAAAAATAAGAGGAGCCAAAGTTAAGTTAACTTTGTTTTTTCTTTCTATTCGAACAGATTGAGAAAAGTAAATTGCAGTTGAGGGGGGGAATATTACAGGGGCTTAAGGGACCAGAAGTTGTAAAATAACTAGCAGTTCTTTAATTTCTTTGGTTCAGTGTGTGTGTGTGTGTGTGTGTTTTGTTTGCTTTTTTTTTTGTTTTTGTTTTTTTTAACCATTTAAGTTTAATTATATAATTTTAATAAAAAACAATGTTTGGTTGCTGAAACTGGAGCAGATGGCTGGCCTGCATTGTAGTATATAATTGGCAGACCTGGCCAAGGTGTCCTTTAGAGAGAATGTGCACCCCTAAGGTGGTGCGGGAGGAGATTCCAGACCAGACAGGAAGAGAGAGGTGGGTCACTGTCACAAGGTAAAGGTTGCACACTGACTGACACTTCCAATTCTGGGGTTGATGCCCAAAGCAGTTCATGTCCTTTGCACAGCTGGACAGTGTCTCTGAAGAATTTGAGGTGGTTGGCTGGGACGAGGTGCCCCAATGGGTCACCTCAAAGCCATTTCCCAGAAGGAGAGAGCTCTGGCAACTCAGTTTTAGGGGGATGGAAGTGCAGGTTTGCTCCAGAGACTGTAGTCTTGCATGGTGTGTTGCCTTCCTGGTGCACAGGTGGGGGACCCTCCCTGGAAGGGTTGATAGGCTCTTGAACAATGACAACTGGATCCACTCCCACTCTGGCCATGTTGGAACAAATGATATACATAAGGGTAGTAAATTTAAAAAGTTAGATGCCAGGCCGAAGAGCAGAACTGGCAAGGTAGTCTTCTCCAAAGTGCTTCCTGTGCCACAAGCTGGTTCAGGTAAAATCAAGGAGATTAGAAGGCTTAACGTGTGGATCAAATCTTGGATAGAAAAATATAGGTTTATAGGGTGTTGGGGCTCCTTTTAGAAAAGATGGGACCTGTTCTGGTGCAATGGGTTACATCTAAACCAAAGGGGCACCAACTGTACAGGGAGGAACAAACAGTGTAAAAATAAAAATGCATAGTATTGTAAATTTTAACCCAACATTTAAATGTTAAAGGAGTAACCCATTAAAGGAATGCCAGAAGTACTGTATCAAGTGATTCGGAGTTATAGAGGAGCATAATTATGATCTTATAGCAATAATAGAAACCTGGCTAAATAACAAAGATGGGGATAAGTATAACAGGGATACACATTTCTGTTCTCTCTATCCTTCCTAAGAAAACCAAGCTTGGGTTGTTGTTTACATTGAACAAAATTTAAACGCAAGCCTTCTTCATTTGGACGATGAGCCCCATCTTAGTGAGGACGTGTGGCTTTGCCTAGAAAACATTAAAGAGATCTTATTTTAGGAGTGTGTTATAGACTGCCTAATGCAGACTGTAACATCCCCCTGTAAGGTTGCCAATTTAATACTAAAAAGATCTGCGTTGAAATTAAAGTCATGGGAGATTTTAACTACCCAAACATTAACTGGGATAACCTTGTGAATAACAGGAGCAGGATATGTTAGAGGAAATCGGTTACCATTTTAACACGGTATGTGAGGGGAAGCCTGTCTGGATTTTGTATTTTTATAATAATCAGAGTAGAATTGATGGTTTAGAGGTGATTGAACCACTAGGGTCAAGTGACCATAATAAGAATTCTCAGTGTTACGGAAGAGTGTGGGTGGTAAAACTAAAATTTGGTCGCACAAATTTTGAGGAGAGGCGCAAAGTCTGTGGAGGCTAGATTGAGATAAGCTTTTAAGTGTGGAGACAGTCAGAGCAGTGGAACAGATTTAAATGTTTTACATTAACTTACAGAACAGGTAAAAAACTAAATTTAAAACTAGTAGGAAATCTGAGATTTAAAAAAAAAAAAAAAGTTTGCGAAGGGAACAAACTTATAAGGCATATAAGATTAACAACTCCAATGTTCTCTCTCGATTCACAAGAGGGCAAACATTAAGAAAGATATTAGGGTGGTAAACAGACCATTGGAGATGAACGTAGCAGATGAGATAAAGACAACCAGAGATTTTTTTTTTTCTTTCAGTATTTTAGTAGTAAAAAAAACGGTCAAGGAGGAGGTGAAGTGCATCAGGAATAGTAAAGGGTAATTAAAAACATACAGCAGATGTTCTAAACTCTCATTTTTCTGATGTGTTCACAAGTGAGGAAGCAGACAACCTCCCAGAGGTAAATAGTACCTGCTTAGTAGTCCCAAGTGATTTAGAAATTTGTAGAGGGAGAAGTACTGCTTAAACAAGTTGAAACCAAACTAATCTCCTAGACCAGATATTTTACCCTTGTGTTCTTAACAAAGTTACCAAGTAAAAATAAACCCTTGAGTCTGTTGAATCATTACAGACAGACTTGAACAAATTTGTGGCAGATGAAATTTAATGTCCATAAATCTAAAGTATTAGAGGTAGGAAGTAAAAAAATTAGGTTTGAATACGCAATGTGAGGTCTGAAAATCGAATGTACACCACCTGAAAAGCATTCAGCAGTCATAGTGTACACCACACTGTCAGCCTTCTTAATGGCTTCTGAACCCCCTCTGGAAGTTAGCAGAATATTAGGTCATGTAGCGCCCTGATGTGTGGAGTACAAGTCCAAGGAGGTTCTGCTGAAGCTTTTTAACACACTGGTGAGGCCTCGTCTGGAGTACTGTGTGCAGTTTTGGTCTCCAGGCTACAAAAAGGACATAGCAGCACTAGAAAATGTCCAGAGAAGAGCAACTAGGGTGATAGGGGATGAGTTATGAAGAAAAATTAAGAGCTCTTCCTTTTCAGTTTAAGCATTAAGAAGATTAACAGGAGACTATTTACTAATTCCCTTCAGAACTGAAGGATTTTAAGAGTTCAGTAAAAGCACTGGGACACAGTTGGAATAACTTACTATTGTTAGTAAGGAATTTACCCACAAGTTTCCAAGTGTCTGTGGTTCTCTGTAAAGCTTTGTAGGGCGGAATGCCTTATCTAGATTTTCCACAAGTTCTAAAGTTGTATGTATAGGCACTCCAGACATCCAAAGTTTTAAGTGCTTTCTGGAAGGTGGGCTGTTAAATGTTCCATCCCGTTGTAAACTTTTTGGTGTGGGTTTTAGATTACTTGAGTAGCTGATTTGTGCACTACTGGCCATGATATACACAATAGTATAAAGTGGTGTACACCTTAGCAGGAACATTGTGGATGGTGGATTGGCTTTTGAAGTTGCTCATTTGGGTTTCTAAATTCTTCAGATGTCTATAATGAAGAATTGATTGTGACCCAAGCACCTGTGGAGTGTGGCTACAGACTAGTAAAAAGACGCAGAAGGATCACATTGTCTGTCCAGTACACATCGTGTGATGTTACTGTGAAGGTGAGACCCTCTATGGGTGGGTGGGTCTATTTCTGTGTGTCCAAATTAACACCCTCATTTTTCTCTAAACGTTTGTCCAGCATAATATGTATTTGCTCACTGTACTATACACACCAGCCAAAGGCCCAGAATTGTCTCTGAACATGAGCTGCCCTGTTGTCCCACCAAGTCTTCCTACTTCTAGCACTGTAAGACCTCCAGGAAGTCAGCCCACTGTGATCTGTGGGAGCTCCAGCATGAGGATGCTTCTGCCAAATGGGTCTCCTGACTGGGTCAACATAATAAGTGAGTAGTTTGGATGAGTCAAATGTGTGGCTCCAGTGAGTGCAGGCATTAAATTTCATTTTAACTCTCTAGATAAGACCGGGGGTAAGGCCAAGGTGGTGTCTCAACCAAAGAGCTGTGGCTACGTATTGGAAAAAGGTTACAACTATCTTTCCTTCACTACGTTGTACCAAGCTTGTGATGTTAGAATTTTGGTAAGTACTGTAGGTTCTTGAACAAATGTACTCCCCAATAGGTTCTGAATTGTTCTGTATTTAATGTAAACATGGCTTGTACTAATGAGGAGTGTGTGTGGTGTCCTTTCTCCAGGGTAGTTTTTATGTTCTCACTGTAATCTACGCACCAGAAGTTGGTCCTGAACTGGTAGTGAATATGAAATGCCCAACTGCTTCTGGAAACTTTGGCTTCACCACCCTTCCTCCACTAACTTCCCAGAAGCCCACTACTAGTCCTCCATCCCCTACGGTTTTCTGTAAAGCAGCCAGCATGATGCTGGTATTGCCTGGTTTGCATTATGAAATTCAAATACTTGGTAAGTGTGTTAGGATAAACCCTGGGCTGATGATGATGATGATGTGTTGTAACTTGATTCTCTGTTACAGACAAGGCCAATGAGAGAGAACCTGTGAATTCCACATCCCATGCATGTGGGTACATAGTGACAAAACGTGATGGAAATTTAATTTTTTCAGCTCTTTATGATGCATGTGATGTCCTCATTCAGGTGGGGAAATTAACAGGATTCCAGATACACCGGGAAAGCATCTTATCTTTTGGACTCCTTTTTTGTGTTCAGCTGCATTTCAGTTTCAACTTTCACTATTTTCGCAGCATCACCATTATGTACTGACTGTGCTATACAAACCATCTGGTAAACCATGGAAGTCTGTAAGTATGAGATGTTCAGTCAAGATGCCAACAACTGCTCCACCTACAAAGCCTACTGCACCAAGCTCTGTAACTTGCAGGGCTAAAAGCATGATGGCAATGCTACCAGATGGGCCTACAGACCAAGTCAAAGTAATTGGTGAGGGTTTTGAGATTTAGAGCTCAGGAAAAGATATTCTACTGTCCAAATCCATGTAGTTTAATAACTTGCCCTCCCTTTTTTTTTTTTTATATAAAGACTCATTTGGTGAAGCAGTAGCTGTGAGTGGAGCTTCTTCAGAGTGTGGTTATGGGCTGACGAAAGTCAAAGGGAAGATTCTGTTGACTGTCCCATATAATGCATGTGATGTTTCTGTGGAGGTAATTTTCTGTTTCTGAAACTTTTTTTTTGTCTTGGTTGACAATAAATTGGACAGGCATACAGGGATAAAGGTGTGTGTTTGTGTGTGTATAGACACTGGCTTCCTCCCCAGACTTTGTTCCTGTGCTGAACTGGAGATTGTCGGTATAGGTATTGTGTTCCCATATAACTGAAATGGTTTTGAAGTTGGCTGGCTAGCTCTTGTACTAAATGAAAATGCTGACTACTGTAACTGTTAATTGGGTGTTACAGGAGTAAGGCTTTTGGATAGCTTAATTTGTTTCCCTATGGCTCCCCAGAGGATGGTGTATTTTTGGCTACTAAGCAGATTTTACTGTTTGTCTAACTAAAGTGTATTTAACAGGTCAAAGCTTAATTTCAGACCACCAAATATTTAAATAAGGTCATAACTTTATTGCATCATAAAATATGCCAATGCTCAGTCAGCTCTCAAGTGCAGGGTTGTCTTGTTATCCAGTTGCCAAGATGGGATTCATTTAATGTTTCAACAACCTTTTGCCAGTTCACGCACACTCCAACTTATAACTGAAGGTGACTTTTATGATTTGTATAGGGTGGGGATTATGTCCTTGTGGTGCATTACCAACCTGTTGGAGGCATGCAGATGTCCATGACCCTCCGATGTCCTGCTGGTGATCAGATAAAAACTACCTCCCAGGGTCCCACCATTGCAACAATTACCACCTTTCTCCATTCAACTAAAAATGCTACCACACACCATTCTGAACCCACTTCCATGTCCACAGCTGGTCCTCCTCCAAATGTAGTGTGCAGGCAAAAGAGCATGATGGTAATTCTGCCCAAAGCTTTCCCAGATAGTGTCAAAGTAATTGGTGAGTTCTTTACAGTTTTCATTAACCTTGGGTTGTAGTCCATCTCCTATTCTGATTACATCCTGCTTTGACATTATTTCATTTGTTTAGGTCAATTTATGCAGGAAGTGACTGTGATAACTGCTCCAGTGAGCTGTGGGTACCAGCTTGTGATTGGTTACCAACAGGTTGTATTCATAACTCCTTATACAGCTTGCGATGTCCGCATTGTGGTAAGTGTATGTAAGGCAATGTCTGCCTTAGAGGGGACCATAAGTGCAGTCTGAAGTTTGTGTTTCTATGAATTTGCCAATATCTTGGTTGCCTTTATTAGGGTGGCTACTATGTTCTGGCAGTACGCTACAAAACTAAAAATGGGCAGCAAATGAACGTGTCTATGAAGTGTTCCACTCCTTCTGGTAATGTGGGGTTTACTACGACAGTTGCTCCTACCAGTGTAATGAAAAGTACACCCAGGGCACCAAGTGTTCTTTGTAACACCTTCACAATGAGTGTGCTGCTTGATGGATCTTCAAGAGAGGTCTTTGTTCTAGGTAACCTGTACTGTAGCATTCTTACACACTCCCCGCCCCAGTAGCAATGTTGAAAAGTGGTGTGTGTTTTAATAGTGTGCATTTAATATTTTTAGATAACCTGAATGAAGCTGTGCCCATTAACCAGTTTCCTTCAAGATGCGGATATGTTCTCACAAGAAAACCTGGAGGTTTCCTCCTGACTGCACAATACACATCTTGTGATGTCAGAATCGAGGTGAGTTGCAGCATGTGTTAGATCTTGGAGAAGGCCCTACAGTTAAAATTGGTATAGTGGTGACTAGGGGGTTTGCATTATGGGAACTGATTGATAAGGTGGTTGTGTTTTGCAAGGACAGATCAAATGTCATTTTAATGATCGGGTCTGAAAAGGTTATTCTTAATGGAGTCTATATGTTGGTTGTCAATACAACCAACAAAATTACAGGCCTCTCTGAATTCTTGCATACATTTTGGGCCATAAATTATGAACTCCAATTTCCTGCAGCCTAGTGAGAGTCACTACAGGTTTCTGTTCAGATGAGAACCCTGGTAGAAAATGTATTGGAAGTGCCCTTCCTACTAGGTTGATAGCCAGGGTTTGAGGTATTACCAGCAACTTTTGTTTGTTTAATTTCTGCATTAGTTTTGTAAAGGTAATTTTGCTTATGATAGGCATGAATTTCTCCCAATGATGATTAAAGGAGCGTTGATCTTTATGGTGGTTCAATTCATTTTAGGATGAAGGCAAGAAAAGTTTTTGATACAAACCACAGTTTACGAGCAGTAGTTTAAACAAATCTCCATTTCTGAAACCTGACAGAGGGCCTGGCACAAGTTTACTTGGTGCACCTAAATTAGTGAAATTTAGACTTTGGATTCTTGTTACACTAAGGGAAAAATTTTGTATGAATGTATCAGTCTCTCTTTACAGTAGGAGTTCCATTGTTTATATTCCCTTTTAGAATCAATTCTACATCCTTAGTGTGCTGTATACACCTGCTGGTGGAGCTGAAACATCTGTGACTATGCAATGCCCAGTCATTCCACCACCGACAACCAAGTCAACCACCACAGCCATGCCGGTGACCCCCAGTGACCCTTTAGTGATTTGCGAAGGATTCAGTATGGAAGCAATATTGCCTGCTGGGTTGCTTAGTCAAGTTAAAATAACAGGTGAGCTTTCAGATGTGGTTGGGTGGGAAATTTCTTGAATTGATACAAACATGGTCTAATATTTTGGTGTGTGGTGTCTATCCCTAACCCCCAACCCCCCCCCCCCCCCCCCCAAGATTTCTTTAGTCAAGGAATGGCTGTAAACCAGGCTCCAAAAGAATGTGGCTATACACTCCGAAAAGAAGGTGGAAAGATCATTTTCAGCACTCCATATAATGCTTGTGATGTGTATGTTCAGGTAGGGAATACACTGGCAAAGTTCTAAATAGCAGCAAGTCCATCTCATTTTGGAGTTTGTATAAAGAACCTGGAGAATTGCAACATTGGATTACTGCCTTCTAATTCAGAATCATCTCCTGGCATCTGCATACTGATTTGTATTACTAAAATATTATGTGATGAATGGCCTCCATGATTAGAGGAGTTCTTGTTCTTTCAGTATAACAGGTACATCTTGACTGTGCTGTACCAACCTTATGGACATCCCCAGAAGTCTTTGACCATGAGCTGTCCAGTTGTTGGGCCAACACAACCCACCGGTGCTGCTACTACCACCACCACAAAGCCTACAACGTCCATTCCTCCACCCAAAGCCCTGTGCAGAGGGTCTAGCATGATGGTGGTTCTGCCAGGTGTTGCTCCAGAAAATGTAAAAATAATAGGTAAGGTAAATGCAGATTTGTGCCCTGTAATTTTGCTATATGAAACTGGAGTAATAGCTTTTGGTTCCAATCCCAGATAAGCTTCACCATGAGGTGGTGGTCATCACTCTACCCAGAAGCTGTGGCTACACACTTGTAAAACAATACAAGCAACTGGTCTTTGCCTCCTTATACACGGCATGTGATGTCAAAGTAAAGGTAAGACCTTTTGCCAGGTCAAAATATACGTATGCATGCAAGAACCTCTAGATCAGGGCTATTCAACTACAATTTCAGTTCAGCCAGCAGTAGGCAATGACAAATTTTAAATCAACACCAATGAATGTATTTAAAACAAGTAATGTTCATCCATTGTTTCCCTTTTACATTTGATCACATCTGACACAGGCAAATGAAAAATGTATTAAAAATAAATAAATAAATAAGGAAAATAATGGTAACAGAATCTTTAGTAGTAATACTTTTTTCCACTTTTCTGTCACAGGCACATCTCAAAGTGCATAAAATCAAGAAATTCCACAGTATTTACAATAGCATTTGTTTCCATTTTCAAATATGAGATCCTCCCCCAATTTTAATGGGAGATCATGACGGGCAAGGGATTTTTTTCTTCCTCCTAGAACGTAAACTGTTTCATCCACTTGGTTTTAATCACTCATATGACGGAGGTTAAATTTGAGTTTCATAACACAGCCATTCCTGTTGAAATTGCAACCCCAAAAAAATTACCTGAGTAAATGTTTAAGAGCAAGGCACCTCTGGTGTATGGCATGAAAGTGGATTGGTACATTTATTTTGATGATTTGTCTTTAATAATTCATTATTTGAAATCCAAGAACTCTGTACATTACTAAAATATACTGTATATATACCTGTGTGTGTGTGTATATATATATATATATATATATATACAGTGATCCCTCGCTATATCGCGTTTCGCGGCTTCACTCTATCGCGGATTTTATATGTAAGCATATTTAAATATATATCGTGGATTTTTTGCTGGTTCGCGGATTTCTGAGGACAATGGGTCTTTTAATTTCTGGTACATGCTTCCTCAGTTGGTTTGCCCAGTTGATTTCATACAAGGGACTCTATTGGCAGATGGCTGAGAAGCTACCCAACTTACTTTTCTTTCTCTGTCTCTTGCGCTGACTATCTGTGATCCTGACGTAGGGGGTGTGAGCAGGGGGGCTGTTTGCACACCTAGACGAAACGGACGCTCGTCTAAAAATGCTGAAAGATTATCTTCACGTTGCTACCTTCTGTGTGCAGCTTTTAAGTATGCTGCATGGTGCTTCGCATACTTAAAAGCTCAAAGGGCACGTATTGATTTTTGACTTTGTTTCTCTCTCTTTCTCTCTCTCTGTCTCTTCCTGCTCCTGACGGAGGGGGTGTGAGCTGCCACCTTCAACAGCTTTGTACCGGCGGTGCTTCGCATACTTAAAAGCCAAAAAGCCCTATTGATTTGTTTGCTTTACTCTCTGTTTCCTTTGAAGAGGAAGATATGTTTGCATTCTTTTAATTGTGAGACAGAACTGTCATCTCTGTCTTGTCATGGAGCACAGTTTAAACTTTTGAAAAAGAGACAAATGTTTGTTTGCAGTGTTTGAATAACGTTCCTGTCTCTCTACAACCTCCTGTGTTTCTGCGCAAATCTGTGACCCAAGCATGACAATATAAAAATAACCATATAAACATATGGTTTCTACTTCGCGGATTTTATTATTTCGCAGGTGGCTCTGGAACGCAACCCCCGCGATGGAGGAGGGATTACTGTATACTGTATATGTGTGTGTGTGTGTGTGTATATAATACTAGCTGTGTAAGCCTGTGTTGTAAAAAGCCCGGGGTCCAAGAAACCACTGAAATTGTCAGAAAAAATATTGAAATGTAGAGATGTCGGGTAATTGAAAGGAACTACTCTGACAAAATGAATCCTCTTAGGAGAGACACCCAATGTACTCACATCGCTTGTGCATTAGCAGCAGGAGGAAAAGTAAAAGGGGGATACCGTTTTGTCAATGTTAGTGGCTAAGCGACTTTGTCTTTCTTTAGAGGTTTCATTTTGCTGATGTGCTCGCCTCGCTTGTGTTATTAGCGGCTAAGCAAGTTTTCTGTTTTTTGCATCAGTTACAAAATAATAATCTACTGTAACGTTTCAATGACTGGTGAACTAAGTTGAAATGATACTCGCCAAAGCCTATTTTTGGTTGCATTTGACCATTTTAGTTTCAGTCAGAAGCCTTAGCGGGGCCACTGGGAGGTTGCTTCTGGGCCGCATGTGGGCCACAGGAGGCCATTTTAAATAGGCCTGTTTTAGATCAACTGCTTGCACAAATTTGGTGATTGCATAGTTTGAAGTTGTTGGACTCTAATCTGTAACTTTCCAGGGTGGCTTTTATGTTCTTGTGCTGGTCTATACAACTCCAAGTGGTGCGAAAATTAAGGTTCCTATGAAGTGTCCTACTACTGGATCCCTTTTTCCAACTACACTAGCTCCAACAACTAGCAGCATTTGGACCACACCTAGTGCTCCTATTCTGATCTGCAAAGCTTCAAACATGATGGTGTTGCTTCCGATGGGCTCCATACATGATGTCAAAGTAATAGGTAAGCCTCTTTTTGTACTGATAACCTCCTTGCCTAACAAGCATATTTTATATCTGTACCTTATCCGTCAGATCAAAAGAATGAGGCATTGCCTGTGGTTCAGGCTCCTAGAGACTGTGGATATGTACTGAAGAAAAGGCCAATCAATCTTGCCTTTTCGGCCCTTTATACCTCCTGTGACATGAAAATCTTGGTAAGCATATACAATCTGTGATTGGCAAATACCCGAAATTCATACAAACATTCCAGTAATGATCTTGAATGAGGTGGAGTAACTGATAGCCTTTGGTTCCTAGAATATTGCAGTTGGGGCCTATTCTTGCATGTAATTTTGTCACTTTTTTCAGAGAAATCATTACATTCTGCATGTACTGTACACACCTTATGGTGGTATGCAGAGGTCTGTGACAATGAGATGCCCAATGAAAGTGCCTACAACTACAAAGGTGCCATCTACTACCAGCACACTTACCACAAAGGGTTTTACTCCCTCTGTAATCTGTCACAGTTCTAGTATGATGGTCACTTTGCCTGATGACTCTCCACATTCTGTCAGTGTCATAGGTGAGTAGCTCAGTTTATACTAACCCACTCCAATGGGCAAGCATCTAACACAATCTTTATGATTTAGATGCTCTTGGTGAACAAGTGGATGTGACCCAACAACCTTCAAGCTGTGGATATACACTGGTAAAAACCAGAGGAAACCTGCAGTTCACTGCCCTTTATCAAGCTTGTGATGTGCAGATCATAGTAAGTATGTCACTGTTGCAGCTCTTGGTGGTTCAATCCAACCGACTGTAATGGTAAGTTGTCGTGGCAAAGTGGCCTTATGAACTGGTTAGATTTGTCTGTTCTAAATATAGCATCCTGTTTTTAGGGTGGCTCCTATGTACTTCTCCTAATATACCAGCCTCAAAGTGGGCCACAAATAGTTGTCCGGATGGAATGCCCAGTTACTTCTGGGGACACTGGGCTGACTACAGCAATTAGTGCTACAATCGCCACCAGCACCACAATACTGCCCACCTCTGCAACACCTACTGTGATTTGCAACTCTACCAACATGACAGCAATGCTTCCAGATGGCTCTCTTGATGCCGTTGAAATAGTAGGTGGGTTATGGCTAAGTTTTAACTAGCAACTGTAGCTTGAGGAGATTTCTAACTGATGGATTTATACGTACAGATCTTGCTCATGAGGTGGTTCCTGTAACTCTGACTCCACAAAGGTGTGGATACACACTACAAAGAAAGCGAGGATATCTATCCTTGGTTGTTCAGCACACTGCTTGTGATGTCCGTATCTTGGTAAGACTGGGTTTCAGGGCTACTTTTTAAACTTGATATGTAAGGAACCAAACTTTTTAAGGTATGAATTCCATACTAAATAATCATTTTTAACCTACAACTAAATTTGACCACAGGTGTAATGATATAAAAGTGGTTTCTCTTTCTCTTTTGTGATGGTTGGAAGTAAACCTGTGTTTAACCCCTTCCTTTCAGAACAATAATTACATCTTGATGGTGCTGTACAAACCCACTGGACAGTCTATGAGGTCTCTGACAATGAGTTGCCCCGTTGGCATCCAGATGACTATGACCACTACCCTCTCCAAGCCTTATGCCCCAAGCCCTCCAGTGACTTGTGGTAATTCTAGCATGAGTGTGGCATTGCCTGATGGACCTCTAGATCAGGTGAAAATAGGTAGGCGATTTTTAGCCTTTGTAGACTCTCTCTCCCTCTTCTGAAGGAATTTTGGTGATGTGAACATATTTTGTCCTCCAGTATCTTTCAATGAAACTGTTGCTGTATACCAGGCCCTTCCAGAGTGTGGCTACATTTTAAGGAGAGTTGGGAGAAAGATGGTCCTGAAAGTACCCTATGACGCATGTGATGTTTATATATGGGTAAGAATGTAGGCTTGTCAAGAGCTGGCCACCCAACAATAAGATTGCTACTCAATTGCAACTTTACTTTGGGATGCATCCCAAAACCTTCCTTATGGCTTAATGTAGTTGAAGTATGTGGAATTAATTGATCCTCCTGACAATTTTGTACTTCTGTTTAAGCGCAATAACTATGTTGTGATGGTGCTATATATGCCTGCTGGCGGGGTTCAGAACTGTATAACCATGAGATGTCCACTAATTAAGCCATCGCCACCGACAACCACCATGTCGACGAGGATAACCACACGTAGTCCCTCAAGAGCTGTGATTTGCAGAGGCTCTAATATGACTACTGACTTACCTGGTGGTGCTTTGGAAGAGGTCTATGTAATTGGTGAGTAGATCCCTAACAAGGGTGGTAAAATTAGAAGAAACTTCTTCCTAACTTTTGACTTTCATTTTAGATAAGCATTACAAGGAAGTGGCTGTAGTTACTCTTCCAAAAAGCTGTGGCTACTCACTGGTGAAAAGAAACCATCAACTATCCTTCACTGCACTATACAAATCTTGTCATGTTAGAATGTTTGTAAGTGCTCAGTTCATGCTGTTTTTCTCCAAGTTCATGGATTGAATCATTGTGAAGTTTTCCTCTTAGTGGGATTCTGCATGTTAAACTTTTTTCGCAGATCAAGTTGTGGGTTGAGTTATGGAGTGTGGGTTTCTTGTTTTAGGGTGGCTTCTTTTTGATTACTGTTATTTACAAGCCTAGAAGAGGGTCACAAATGGTTGTACAAATGAAGTGCCCAACAAGTGGAGGCGATTTGACACATGCTACCACAACAGCAGCAATTGCCACCAAGTCCTTGCCTCCCCCTCCTCCTATAACATGTAAATCTTCGAGCATGATGGTTGAACTTGCAGTTAAATCAATCGAGGATGTTCTGTTAATTGGCAAGTAGTAGTGACTTTTTTTTTTCTCCATCCTTTTCATCCATGGTAGTGGGTGACCACAGCTTTCCTCTTCTCAATGCAGGCGATTCTGAAGATACTGCTGTTCTACAAGCCCCAATAGCTTGTGGCTATTTGCTGACTGAAGCTTTTGGCCATGTCACCTTTTCCTCTCCTTACAATGGCTGTCATGTTAGTCTTCAGGCAAGTTGGTGGGGGTGGAGGGGTGTAATCTTTGGATGCTCATTTTCATGGCTTAGTTATGGTGTCTAAATCTCTCCCAACCTAATTGGGCAAAATGTATCCTCCATAGGATAACCATTATATTCTGGAAGTCCTCTACAAACATAGTGGTGGGATGTGGATGTCTGTGACAATGCGTTGTCCTGCTCGAGATCTTCCAGTAACAGTGACAGCTGCATCAGTCTCTCCTCCTAAAGTGGTCTGTAGATCATCCAGTATGAGGGTTTTATTGCCTATTGGATATGCAAAAGATGTTCACATTCTTGGTAATTCTTCTCTTTAGCACCATGTGCCACAGCTTAAAACTCAAACTGCCCAAGTTTACATTTGCTTTCCCCTCCATTTTTAGATAAAAACTTGCAGAAAGTGCCAGCCATTGCTGCTCCTGAACACTGTGGCTATGCTGTGCAGAAGGGTCCCAACTATGTCTCCTTTAGTGCACTCTACACTGCCTGTGATGTGTCCATTGTGGTTAGTTGCTTTTTGGTGTTTTTTTTTTTTCATGACCCAAGGCAGAAACTCTTAAACAGAATTGAGTCCTTAAGTAGTGTATCATGTAATATATTAATTATTAGATCCATAGACTGTACTAAATTATAAACCTGGCAAGTCACCGATAATGGCAGTACTGTATATTCTAAATGTTGAGTAATTTTTTTAAAATATCATGGATTAAGATACTGCGCTCCTGCATCAATTCATTGTAATGTTGCATATTAAGTATATGGTGGACTTGGAAACTTCATAATGTCTGATTGAAAGTGAATGCAAGTCTCCAGGACTAGGAGGCTTTTTCATCCTTTGATGTCCCACTTTCCAAAGTTTTATTTCAAGCATATGATTCTCTAAAGTGGTCTCTGGTTTCCTTGTTGATCAACTGTGCAGTTATTCAGGGCTACATCTTGATTATTTTATTGACATAAGCTTCAGCCCACCCACTACCACAACCACCCTACGCTTTTAAATAGGCTTCTGACAGCATAGTGTAAACCACTCCGTTTGTAGTTATTGGTTAAAACCATGCTTTTTGTCTGTTAGCACCACCATTACGTACTGACTGTCTACTACAAGACTACTAGAGGAGCCTCCATTGTGGTGGATATGAAATGTCCCCTTCTCTTTACACGAAGCACATCTGTCACTGTAAAGCTTGGGACTCCTTCAGCAATGTGCCACAAGTCTGCAATGAGTGTAAGGCTGCCTACTGCCTCTGTACAACTTGTGAAGATCCTAGGCAAGTTCAGGAACTGAATCGCTCTTCTAGATTCCTAGAAAGGGGATATTAGTCTTACTTTCTTGTCTAATTTAAATCTAGACAAAGTAGGTAAAGAAGTAAAGGCAGTCAACCTGGCAAATAAATGTGGCTATCGTCTAGTCAAAGAGGAGAGGGATGTCTATTTCGGCGTCCCTTATACAGCCTGTGATGTCGAGATATTGGTGAGATGACAGCTGTGTAAGAGTGTGGTGTCTGATCTGACTTTTGATGCACGGTCTGAAGGTTTTCCTTCCTGAATTTCTAGGATCACCATTATGTGCTAACCGTGATCTACACCTCCTTTGCTGGGCACAGAACAGTAATGCGCTTGAGGTGTCCTGTTTCTGCACCCTCTCCAATTGAAGCTGGAGTGTCTTGTTTGGAGGACTGCATGTCCATTGAGCTGCCATTGGGTCCCCTTAATGAAGTTAAAGTAGTTGGCGAGTATACATGTGAAGGGGATGGTTTTAAATGTTGTATGAATTCATACTGACTTGTGGTATTGCACCATAGATTCCTTTTACAGCTTGGTTGTGGTGGTTAATCAAGCTCCCAAATCTTGTGGGTATAGCCTGGTGGAGAAAGCTACAAAACTCGTCTTTACTGCTGCTTATAAAGGGTGTCATGTCAAGACTGTGGTAAGAGAATTGGTTTGTAGGTTTAAAGGTGTTGGTGTTGAAGTCCTCCGTGATGAATCTAGGTATGTCATCTCTGCACAGGGCAAACATTATGAGCTAACTATTGTTCATCTGACCAGTACTGGAGAAAAGCTGCAAAAGCACATGATGTGTCCTGTACAGATGATTGTGGCTCATCAAGGTAATGATTGATTTGTGGAGATGTCTTAATCATCCAAAATGAGGATTGCTTGTTTTGGGGTAGCTTATATGGAAGCCAGTTTTACATTTTGTTTTGTTACTTGGTCTAGTAAGTAACTACACAACATATCTTTTGATTAGGCTGCCACCTACCAAGGAATAAACAAGTGACCTGTGGTCCTCCTGGTGCTAAACCCCACTCCTGCTTGGCTCATGGATGTTGTGTGGATGAAGAAACATTGCACTGCTATTACCCTATGGACAGTATGTAATGGGATGATGGAGAGAACCAATTGGGTGTGAAGTGCAATACCTTTTTGTGAGCCAAATTTGGTTGTACCCCTTCTAGCATGCACAGCAGACGGCCACTTTGTCTTTGCGGTTTACCGCATTGCCAATAAACCTGAAGTGGACCCAACAACGTTGGTGGTTTCGGGCAACAAGTCTTGTCTCCCTGTGATCTGCACTCCACAATTTGCCATCTTTAAATTCCCACTGACTGGCTGTGGTACCTACGTCTTTGTAAGTCATCTTTTGGACTGCTAATTGACTTGGCTAACCATTTCTGAATAGCTGCAAGCTCATGGGAAGCCTTTAAATGCAGGTCATTGCTGAAACTACAATTTATGTGGCTGAAGTGCAAGGCCTAATCAGACGCAAGCTGCAAATGTTTGGGCAGATTACAAGAGACAGTCCATTTCGGTAAGCGCTCAACCTTTTTCATCCTAGGGTTTGATGGCCTAAGGCTTCTTCTAATGTGACATGTGTCTATAGTCTCCAGGTGGAATGTCGCTACTCCAAAGGAAGTCTGACCAGCACTGGCTACTTGGTGATGAATGTGTCTCCTCCTCCTGCTTCCATTTCTTCTGGGCAACTTGGAGTTTCTTTAAGAATTGCCAAAGGTTTACTTGTAGTATCTGAAACTGCTAAGGATGTGATGGTGGGAAAGGCACAACCTAATTATGGGGTCTCTGTGTGTGTGTGTGTGTGTGTCTGTCTCTCTCTCTCTCCAGATGAAAGCTACGCTTCATTTTACCCATATTCCCAAGTACCCGTTATCTTATTGTTGGGTAAGAAAGTCTACCTGCAACTCCAACTTGTAAATCCACCTGAACCTAATGTGGTGTTGCTGGTACATTACTGCATTGCTTACCCTCGTTCTTCAATGAATGCCTGGGTACTCATCTATGAAGGGTAAGTTGGGAGGGGGACCTTTTTGGTTTTCATCCAGTGCTTACCATTAGATTGTAGCCCATTAAAATGCTGTTTCTAGCATTGTTTAGAAGTACTATTACTGGATATTGTAAAGTTAGCAGTATTTGCCTATTATGGTGCTACACTGTGTATTCTGTAAAGGGTTTAGTTAAGTTGGCCTATGCAGTCTCTATTTGATAGTCTCAACTTTTCTACTTGAAACGATCCATGCTAAATAAAGTTTTGTTGTGGTGACCAGCGCATGGAAGGTTTGTTTTTGTGTCTGTAAAATGCAGTTCTGCATTGCAAGACTTTCCAAGTTCAATGGATGGATTACGGAACAATCAGTAGTTGATTTCTTTAGAATAAATACTGTAAATCTGAAAACTCAATGGTTTTTAAAGTATCCATCTTGTGTAGCTTTGAAAAAGGCAAACCTAGAGCAGCTCAAGTCAAATATCATTGCCTGATGTGCAGTTGTAACTAGACAAGATCAAATTTTTCTGTGAGTGCTTTAAAAATCTCTGCTTGTGCCTTCATAAAGGGTTTTGAAGATCTTTTGCTACCATATTATAGCTGGATATTTTTCCAGGTGTCCAAATAAAGAATCTGCTGTCAATCTGATACGGAAAGATATTGAGGGGCATCCCTTGCCAAAATATCTACGCCGCTTTGACCTCCAGACATTTCAGTTTTTGGACCCAAAGAGTCGGGAACATTTGGATGAAGAGGTGAGGTCTAGGCAAGAACCCAGAGAATCAGACTCCATTTCTGAAAAATGACTAAGGTTACTAGTTGGTTTTAAATGCCAATAAATTGCTTGGGTGATTAAACCTCGGTCTCTTCAGGTTTACTTCATGTGTTCAACTGAAGTCTGCTCACCCTCCTCTCAAGTTTGCAATGAAGGATGCTTTGATGGAAGAAGTAAGAGGAGTGGAGGTTTTTAAGTCTCTAATCCCAATTTGTTGTAATGAAGCTAACTTTCTCCTCTCTCTAGTAATGGCAACCCCTGCTTCTGATGCTTTTGATGGACGCTGTTCGGGAAAGTTTTGTCCCAAACATGTGATCATTGCCAAGAGAGCCATTGAAAGGTCTGAAGCTGTCCATGCAATGTTCAACTCCAACAATGTTCCTGCCCAAGCTCATGGTAAGTCAAAAAGGTAGCTGTTTTCAGAAATTACAGTCCCAAATGAGGTTTGATGCTGCAGATAAGTGTGGATGTTCCTAGAAGCTGTCTTGGTAATATTTTATTTTCCTTTTTAAGGTAATCTATTGACCAAATTGATCCTTCCATTGGTCTTGGGACTATTTTGCTTGATTACTGCTTCAGCATTGTTAATTCTCAGGAATCTACACCACCCTTGCAGATATTTAACTAAATAATAAAGCTTTTTTTCACTTTTTTGAATGTTTTACCTTTTTTGACAAACTAAACACATCGCCACTCTTGTCACCTAAAGAGTTTTATGGAAGTAGAATCCTCTGTATTTTGTAATAATCTTAGTTTGAAGGTAACACCCTGTCAAAGGAGTGAACCATAGTTTCAAAACCACTTGTGATATCCTTTTCAAAATTAAGAACAAAAACCAATGGTTAAATTCAAGGATAGTTTAAAATAATACAAAACTTTTGGCTGGGTTCTTAGTTTGGTAAAAGATGGTTAAAGGCAAGTTGCCTGTTGAAACAACAGTAGTGGGGGTTGGACGTGCAACTTTAGGATTTTTATTTATTTTAATTTAAAACCCCAAACTGGCATAATGACTGGTGGTCCTGGAGGTCTGCAGTGGCTTCAAGTTTTTGCTTTAACTGAAATTTTTATTAAAACTCCTTTACTACTAAAGCTGTGTTTGGTGATTTCTTGGGTGGGGGGAGTCTTAGCTTTGTGTTTTGATTTCAGAGCCCTTAATTTCCAATTTTAGGGTATTTCAGTGTTGCTTGCGTTCTTAACCAGCCATCAGTTAATGAGGTGCAAGTGACAAAGAAACCTCCAGCTAAAGCCCCTGTTGTATGGGATAACTTATCTTTAGGACCCCCACCGCCGCAATCATTAGCTTTCATTTACCTAGTCTCGGCCTGTCTGTGGCATGCTTCCATGAAGCCGAACACCCAATGAGACGTACCCAGTGGCTGAGACAAACTGGGCTGTGACTGGCTAAGAAAAAATCGGACATGTTGGAGTAGTGGGCTGTGTATGCAGGAGCGTCCCCAAAACCACATAAACAAATGAATGCTCATTAGGAAGTACAATGCATAGAATGTAGCAACGAGGTAAGAAACAATTCCCTCTTCAGTTTCAGGTTCAAAATATCTGTCATCTTTCCCATACCACAACAGGATGAACGGGGGAAAATTACATGAAAGGGCTTCGAGAAATGCCATGGTTGCAGGCAACATACTATCAGCAAAAAAAGGCAAGCATGCCTGCTGAAAGATTTGTTCTCAGTCTGCAAACTTGACATGGGTTGTGTGTTTTCTTTTTCAAGCTGTTTTGTCATGTGGGCATGTCAGATTTGCAAGTCATTAAGCCATGAAGTCACATAATGTGGCATTGGCTTAACATGTTCTGGGAGGTCTAAAGTGTCGAGATTCATCAAAATCTCAATCGAATTTTTGGGCAATTTCAAAATTTCCCTATGAGAAAGTAAATCAGAGTCAGCGAGGTCTACAATGTTGAGATTCAAAATCTCGGTCGAATTTTTGGACGATCTCAATACTTTCCCAATGCTCTGTATATGTGAAAGTAAAAAATGGTGATGTTCTTAGTAAATGAAAAATCTATAGAGTAATCAAGATTTGTCTTGGTATTTCAGATGGGCTTGTTTGTGCCTTCTTGCTACCAAGATTCATTATTTGCTAGGCCTGGCTTCTAATTAGGAAACTGCTTGGAATTAAAACTTGCAGCCACTGTGCATCCACCAGATTGAATGTAGAGTAGGCCTGCCCTAAAGTCTCAAAGTAATCTGTAGCCCACCTGTCAAAGCAATTCTGTTTATAGCTGTTGTGATGTGAAATTTTGCATACAAGTTGATAAATATTTTGTATGTCTTTCTTTGTAACTTAAACCATCAAACCGTTGCTGTTATTATCCATAATGTAACACTAATATTACATTGTCTAAGAACCCTCCCCCTCCCCTTTTAGGAATGAGTCTCTATGTAATTTTACAACAGGTTTGGGGGAAGTGCCTCAAACAAGTCTGGCAAAGATGTCTCTGTAGGACACCCAGTCAACCCCCACAGGAAAGCCAGGCTGCCTAACTGCCAAACTTCACACCTACCCACCAAACCATGTGTTAAGGTAAAGATTTTCTGTTTCCCCCCCCCCCCCCCCCACTCCCAACCATTTGTCTGCAGTATGGCAGTTTGGAACTGTCTTGTATCAAAAGCCTTTGAGTACCACGCTGCCCTTTTGGCTCTAGGGGTTGGACAGAAAACTTATAAATTTGCTTGCTTTACCTCACCCTCTCTCTCTTACCAAACTGATGAAAGACCATCTTACACTCCATGAACTGAAAAGGACAACACCATAAAGAGCACAGCTTGGCAGCCATATTGAGACGGGCATGCGGCCTGTTCTGAAGAAAGCTGACCACAAATGATGCCTTAGAGACATTTTAAGTAATTAATAAGTCTGTGTGCCGCCTGAAACTACACATCAACATTTATCAGGTTGTATGGTTGCCAGTATTCAAATGTACTTTGCATATTATTATTTATGAATATTATCAAATTCTTCTTCTTTCAGCTGCTCCCGTTAGGGGTTGCAACAGCGGATCACCATCTTCCATATCTTTCTACCCTCTGCATCTTGTTCTGTTACACCCATCACCTGCATGTCCTCTCTCACCACATCCATAAACCTTCGCTTAGGCCTTCCTCTTTTTTTCTCTTGCCTGGCAGCTCTATACTTAGCATCCTTCTCCCAGTATACTCAGGATCTCCCCTCTGCATACGTCCAAACCAGCGCAATCTCGTGTCTCTGACTTTGTCTACCAACTGTCCAACTTGAGCTGACCCTCTAATGTACTCATTTCTAATCCTATCCATCCTCATCACACCCAATGCAAATCTTAGCATCTTTAACTCTGCCACCTCCAGCTCTGTCTCCTGCTTTCTGGTCAGTGCCACCATCTCCAACCCATATAACATAGCTGGTCTCACTACCGTCCTGTAGAACTTCCTTTTCACTCTTGCTGATATCTGGTTGTCACAAATCACTCCTGACACTTTTCTCCACCCATTCCACCCTGCCTGCACTCTGTTTTTCACCTCTCTTCCACAATCCCCATTACTCTGTACTGTTGATCCCAAGTATTTAAACTCCTCCACTTTTGCCAACTCTACTCCTTGCATCCTCACCATTCCACTGACCTCTCTCTCATTTACATACATGTATTGTCTTGTTACTGGCTTTCATTCCTCTCCTCTCTAGACCATATCTCCACCTCTCCAGGGGCTCCTCAACCTTCTCCCTACTATCGCTACAGATCACAATGTCATCCGCAAACCTCGTAGGCCATGGGGACTCCTGAATAATCTTGTCTGTGAACCTGTCCATCACCATTGCAAATAAGAAAGGGCTCAGAGCTGATCCCTGATGTAATCCCACCTCTGCCTTGAATGCATCCGTCACTCGTACCGCAGACCTCACCACAGTCACACTTCCCTCATACATACTTCTCTGCCACTCCCGACTTCCTCATACAATACCACAAGGCATCCTGTCATATGCTTTCTCCAGGTCCACAAAGACGGAATGCAACTCCTTCTGCCCTTCTCTATACTTTTCCATGAACACCCACAGAGAAAACATTGCATCTGTGGTGCTCTTTTTTGGAATGAAGCCATACTGCTGCTCACTAATCATCGCTTCACTTCTTAACCTAGCTTCCACTACTCTTTCCCATAACTTCATGCTGTGGCTCATCAATTTTATTATTATATACAGTGGAACCTGGGTTCACGACCATAATTCGTTCCAAAACTCTGGTCGTAAACTGATTTGGTCGTGAACCGAAGCAATTTCCCTCATAGGATTGTATGTAAATACAATTAATCCGTTCCAGACCATACAAACTGTTTGTAAATATATATTTTAAGTTTTTAAGCACAAATATAGTTAATTAAACCATAGAATGCACAGCGTAATAGTAAACTAAATGTAAAAACATTGAATAACACTGAGAAAACCTTGAACAACAGAGAAAACCAACACTGCAATAGTTCGCGTTATAGCGCTACCAACCACTGGCTAAAAACACTTTAAAAAAAAAAAAAAAAAAAAAAAAAAAGTTTTAAGCACAGGGAAAAAAATGAACATTTGAAAAAATCCGTAATTTAATAAACCACCAAGAAAAGTATCATTGCAACAATGCAGGCTACGAACCGATCGCTGTAAACACAAGTGAAAACAAAATCAAGCCGCAGTGCATTCTTTAACTGCCTTCCAACCATATGCGTCCAGCTCTCTCTCGCGCAGCCTGTGTGTGTGCGTGCAGCTTTCTCTCTCGCTCTGTGTGTGTGTGTGTGTGTGTGTGTGTCGCACTCTCTCTCTTGCTCACTGCAAAGGAAATGCAGAGGGAGAGACTGAACATCAGAGGCTGTGTTTGGCTACATAAACAAGTGCATGGAGGATGTCTGCATCACCAAAAACATCATTGTCAGGGCAAATGATAAAGCGTGGGTGACTGCTGAGGTGCGAGTTTTGCTGAAAGTGAGAAACTGTGCTTTTAAATCTGGAGATATAGCTGCCCTTAGAACAGCAAGAGCCAACCTAAATAAAGCTATCAGAAGAGCTAAAAGGGCTCATGGAAAGAAAATAGAGAGTCATTTTCAAGATCACAGGAACAGCAGAAGATTGTGGCAGGGGATTAAATCTGTGACAGATTACAAAACAGTTTCTTACCCCTGTGATGATAGCTTCAACTTCCTGAATGACCTAAATAAGTACTTTGGACGGTTTGAAGCATTGAATGATACATCACCAGTGAAGGCCACCCCTCATCCTGATGAGAAGGCACTGTGTCTGGAACCGGATGATGTTCTACGGACTTTGAGGAGAATTAATCCAAGGAAAGCTGCGGGACCAGACCAGATACCAGGTTGTGTACTCAAAGGATGTGCGGAGCAGCTGACACATGTCCTTACGGATATATTTAACATCTCTCTGTGTCAAGCTGTTGTGCCATCTTGCTTTAAAACCTCAGAAATCATCCCAGTTCCGAAAAAACCCATAGTCACAACCATGAATGACTATCGCCCTGTAGCCTTAACATCAATAGTGATGAAATGTTTCGAGAGGCTGATCAAGGACCACATTACTTCTGTCCTACCCTCCTCTTTTGACCCGCTCCAATTCGCCTACCGCTCCAACCGTGCCACAGAGGATGCCATATCTATTGCACTCCATTTTTCATTGGAACATCTGGAGAATAGAGACGCTATGGTCCGCATGTTGTTTGTTGATTTTAGTTCGGCTTTTAATACCATCATCCCTCAGAATTTGATCAGCAAACTGGGCCCATTGGGACTGGGCATACCTATGCAAAACTGGATATTGGACTTTCTAATGGATAGGCCACAGTACGTACGGGTAGGAAAGAATAAATCAGATACCATCTCCTTCAGCACAGGTTCTCCACAGGGGTGTGTTCTAAGTCTCCTCCTCTTCACGCTCATGACCCACGATTGTTGTGCCAAGTTCAGCACAAACCAAATTATTAAGTATGCGGACGACACAACAGTGGTGGGTCTCATTCGAGGTGACGAGGAAGGGGATTACAGAGAGGAGGTGAAGTCATTTGTGGAATGGTGTGATAAAAACAATCTGATACTGAATGTCGAAAAAACAAAAGAACTGGTCATCGACTTCAGGAAGAAACGGCTGATACACATCCCGGTCTACATTAAGAACACTGCTGTGGAAATTGTGCAGTCTACTAAGTTCCTGGGAGTTAATGTGACGAACAACCTCACCTGGTCCCTGCACACCTCCTCCGTCATCAAGAAAGCTCACCAGCGCTTGATCTTTCTGCGGAGGCTAAAGAGGGCCCATCTCAGTAAGTCAGTCCTCACCACTTTTTAACAGAGGGACCATAGAGAGCGTGCTAACCAGCAGCAGCTCTCTGTGGCAGGAGAGCTGCAGCGCTTCGGACTGGAAAGCACTGAGGAAAGTGGTGAGGGCTGCGGAGAGGATCATTGGAGCCCCGTTGCCTAATGTACAAGATTTGGCAAAACAACGCTGTCTGGCCAGAGCTGTGCGGATTTCTAGAGACCCTACTTATCCTGCCTCTGAACTCTTTTCCCTCATGCCCTCAAGCAGAAGGTACCGCAGCCTGAAATGTAGAACTACCAGGTTTAAAAACAGTTTTTTTCCTACTGCCGTTCGTCTTTTAAATGAAGCATTTTAGTATTTTATTGTAGGCTGATTTTAACTATGTGTTTTTATTAAAGTCTTGTGCATCGTATTTTCGTTCTGCAGCACACCTTGGATGTTCTGTTAAATGACAAATAAAATTGAATTGAATTGAATTGAATTGAACATGTACAAACCGAAAGGGAAACTGGCTTGTTTGTTTAGCGAGTGTGTGGTCGTGAACCAAGGCAAAAGTTTGGTGAACTTTTTGGTCGTAAACCGATTTGTACGTGTACCGAGACATTCGTGAACCGAGGTTCCACTGTAATAATATTCAATAATGATAAAATTATAATATCAATAATACATTGTTTAAAGTGTAACTTAACTCCTGCTTGTCTTTTACTACACCTAATTGCCTGAGGTTATACATGTAGAAGGGAAGGTGGGGAGAAGTTATATGGTATAGTACATTATAAACAGTGGTAAGTTTGGGAGATTTGAGGAATTCTGATAAAGGCTACATATTTATAATACAAAAGGGGAAAGTAGAGTAATATATTACTCTACCAATGACAAAACAATAGCCCTTGTTCACATCACTGCTGAGAAAACACTGGAGCACCACAAGGAACAGTTTTGTCGTCTTTACTCTGTACACATCAGAATATAACTATAACACCTGGTCATGCAGACATTTTTTGCGTTTATTAATAAAAGGGATGAGACAGAGTACTGGAGTCAGGTGGAAAACTTTTTTTTTCTTGGTGCAACGAGAATTGTCTGCAACTTAACATCCTCAAAACTAAGGAACTAGTTGTTGACTTTGATTGATGAAAGCCTTTTTGTGTGGCAAAGTTTTTACAGGTTTACAATAGAACAAGTCTGCTTATAAAAAGAAATTATGAGTGAGATTGGAAGTCATAACTTGTAAAATGTTCTCTTTCTAGCTCATACCAGTGGTTAACTCCATAAAGAATCCTTTAGAAGAGTGAGCTGAAACATTCATTTTCTAATGGGCTGCTTTTTGGAGCCAAATCACTGCTAGTGAAATGCAAAAATCTGACAATAGATGTGTGAAGGCTGGAGGATTTGCTGTTCAAGATGTTGCCAAACACCAGTACGTGAAACAGAATATGAATGTTGAGAATCCAGGATGGGTTCAAATAATAATGCCATCTCTTCTAAGGCATTTCTTGACTCCCTTACAGCACATATGAAAAACAAATCCACCTCTGAAATGTGCTAGCTGTTAATTCTGTGGGGTTTTGGTCTTATTCTTGGGTGGGAGCAAAGCAAGATACAGCCTTGTACAGGGTGCTAATTCATCACAACCATGCTCAGAGAAGGTTGATGTGGAATTGCAAGTCAGTCTACGTCAGGAGATGGTACATTCACTCAATTCATTTGGCTTGTAGATGGGCCAATCACCTTCAGTGACACACGTTTTCTGCCTGCCAGCTCATTGTTATGAACATACAGGCCATCAGAACTTATTTTTAAATATTCAAACTGCTCTTTATCTTTTCAAACAAACGCCTTCTTCAGATATGGTGTTGTTTTGGCTGGGACTATTGGGATGTTTGCTTCCATATCATGGTGAATGGTGAGAGAGTGAAATGAGGGATTTATGACATGTGTGAAGGAATTGTAGTTTAGCTTTGCTTCTTCAATCCCTTTTTTTTTTTTTTTAACCATGAAAGTGTGTCCCCAAATGTGCCATTTCAAGAACTGCACTGAATGTGCAGCAGCTAAGAAAAGACCAATGTTGAGTCTGAACATCACAATAAACGGAGCTCCAGATATAGAAGTAGGAAGAGCATTCTAGAGAATAAGAGCCACCAAGGTCAATGAGTATTTGCCAATGGTTGGGTAAATTAACTTTAGAACTTGGGAAGGTTTCATCTGTAAAACAGCTTTATATAATTTAGCAGGCACTGACATTCTATAGTGTTTCAGCAAATAGATGTACAGGGATCCCTCGCGCTTCGCCTTTTGCGGCTTCACTCTATCGCGGATTTTATATGTAAGCATATTTAAATATATATCGCAGATTTTTTTCTGGTTCGCGGATTTCTGAGGACAATGGGTCTTTTAATTTCTGGTACATGCTTCCTCAGTTGGTTTGCCCAGTTGATTTCATATAAGGGACGCTATTGGCAGATGGCTGAGAAGCTACCCAACTTACTTTCTCTCTCTCTCTCTTGCGCTGACTATCTGTGATCCTGACGTAGGGGGTGTGAGCAGGGGGGCTGTTCGCACACCTAGACGATACGGACGCTCGTCTAAAAATGCTGAAAGATTATCTTCACGTTGCTACCTTCTGTGTGCAGCTGCTTCGTGAAGCGACATGCTGCACGGTGCTTCGCATACTTAAAAGCTCGAAGGGCACGTATTGATTTTTGACTTTGTCTCTCTCTCTCTCTCTCTCTTCCTGACGGAGGGGGTGTGAGCTGCCGCCTTCAACAGCTTTGTACCGGCGGTGCTTCGCATACTTAAAAGCCAAACAGCCCTATTGATTTGTTTGCTTTCCTCTCTGTTTCCTTTGAAGAGGAAGATATGTTTGCATTCTTTTAATTGTGAGACAGAACTGTCATCTCTGTCTTGTCATGGAGCACAGTTTAAACTTTTGAAAAAGAGACAAATGTTTGTTTGCAGTGTTTGAATAACGTTCCTGTCTCTCTACAACCTCCTGTGTTTCTGCGCAAATCTGTGACCCAAGCATGACAATATAAAAATAACCATATAAACATATGGTTTCTACTTCGCGGATTTTCTTATTTCACGGGTGGCTCTGGAACGCAACCCCCGCGATGTAGGAGGGATTACTGTATAATTCACCAATAGGCCATTGAAGATAATAGAAAACCTCAATGGAAGCCAAACTTGTCAAATTCACAGAAGACACTAAAACAGGACGAAGGGCAGACAGACACTGTGTAGGCAGCAAAAAGAATTCAAAAAGACCTGGGTAACTTTCAGAACTGGGTGAGCATCTGTAAAATACAGTTTAATGTAAAGTGTCTTCACGTTGGCGAAAAGAACATCAATTATAAATACAACATGAGAGACACCATTCTATAGGAAACAAGCTCTGAAAAGCATTTAGGGGTTTATATTGACACATTTGCATTGACTAAGCAATGCACAGAAGCAATTACAAAGGCAAATAAAACGTTTGCATATGTCATAAAAACTATTGAATTTAAGTCAAGGGGTGTTATGCTCAAACTATATAATGCACTAGTAAGACCACAGCTGGAGTATTGTGTGCAGTTCGGATCTCCCCTGTAAAAGAAAGACATAGCAGCACTTGAAGCTTTGCAGAGGAGAGAAACAAAGAGCACCCTGGGACTTAAGGACATGACCTTCTCTGTCAGATTCAGAGGATGGAAGGGAGCCTTTATTGTCATTGTACCAGTACAATGAAATTGTAAAAGCTACATCTGTACAACAAACAAATAATCTAAACAGCTCACATCCTGTGACAAATAAATACACACATAAATAAATAAGGGATAGAAATTATTATCCCCTAAAGTAATCGTCGTACAAACAAGGGAAAGAAAAATAAATTCTAACAGTTCTATGAGTTTTTAGAATTTAAAATTACTAGCCAACCCGCGGCGTACCATACGCCGCATAATCAGGCCGCTTTTTTAATGATTTTTAAGCACAGGGAAAAAATTAACATTTGAAAAATCCGTAATTTAATAAACCATCAAGAAAACGGGAGGAGAGGGGAAGGACGCCCATTACGCCCCGTCTGTCATGCTAGTCTGCTGATGTCTCGTTCAGTATGCACTGCCTGCTCATGTGCCCACCCCCAACTCGTCACCTGAGTCGTTTTTGTCTTTGCACAGTCGATATGCATATGTGAGTCACATAGACTTTTCATTGTTGTTTGCGGTTCTGGCCGCTTTTCGCGTACTGATTTGTTCGGGAGTCACAGTTGAGAAACACTTTTTTAATGTCTTTTAAGCACAGGGGAAAAAATGAACATGTGGCTCGTTCTGCTGCTTTGCAGTAAGGAGACAGTGGAAGACTGTGCGTTCGCTTCCTGGTTCCTTCCTGTGTGGATAGCAAATCATCCGCGACAAACAAACTGTTTTACACGCTGCATACCAATCTTAGCATAATCACACCGCTTTTTAAATGTTTTTTAAGCAGAGGGAAAAAAAATGAACATTTGCAAAATCCGTAACGCGCATTCATGTCGGATTATTACATCCAGCTAATCTGCTACACGGCTGCGTTTGAAAAACCGACTTATCCCTGATGAGTTTCACCGGCATTAATGATTAGTAATCTGGTTGGAACAAAACCCTGCAGCCACAGGGGTTCACCAGGACCGAGTTTGGGAAACACTGCTGAACACAGACGAAACTGACTCAGGTGAGGCGTTGGGGCGGGCAAAGTAGTTGCAGCTATTGATTATTCAGTGTTGTTTGCCTGGGTGTCTGATCTGCGTTGACTGACATGGCTCTTTTCCGCGTATCCCATGGTTGTCTTCCGGCAGTGTGAATGCCTCGAGAGACAGGGTGTCGCAGGTTTTTGATGGGGGACGCGATCGGGTGTCGTAACCGAAAAGAATAATGAAAAGTCAACGTGGTTCAGAGGTGCATGTGGACTCATAGCACAGACGAAAGGGACTAACTGGGTGGTCGGTGAGTTTTTGCGTCCGGGCACATGAGCAGGCAGTGTGAATGCCTAGAGAGCGAGTGTAGACGCGGGACGGGGAAAAAGGAGTGTTGGTGGGCGGGGAAACGTCTTCTGTGTTCGTGCAGGACCATCTAAGAAGACGCATGTTTGTCGTGGATGCGAATTGCTGTATGTAGCATGTAAAACAGTTTGCTATGGTGCATGCGGTCGTGCGTCGTAAGCGAAAAGTCAACGTGGCTCAGAGGTGCATGTGTACTGTAGCCCAGACGAACATAAATGACGGCGTTTTTTCCCAGTCGTCGCATCCGAGTTGGTGGGCGTAGCTCTGCGAGTCGTCGTATCCAATGGTCTTAGAGTTGGTGGGCGTGGCCCCTTCCAGCGTGCGCCATGGGCGGCTTACTTGTCGGCGGCTTAGTGAATTCACGCCCCTTCCGGCGTGCTTTCCATGAGTGGCTACTTGTCTTCCGGCTTAGTGAATTATATATATATAGATGATGGCCTAAGGATAAAAATTATCTCTAAATCTTTCTATTCTACTTTGAATGCTCTTGAATTACCTGCTGGAGGGTAGTGTGGAAGAAAGAATTGTTGACCCGTAAAATGGAAGGAGTCAGAGTCTCACACCAGAAGAAATGTTCATAAGCTTTCTTTAATTCTTGCATACCTAGACTGGAGTGTCAGTAGCATGCGCGCTGACAGGAAAGAGTTCAGCTCTTTTATATCAGCTGATTGTGTGCAAACTTTACAAGTTCGTATAAAGGCAGATTAATGCATGAGCCTTTTAGGGCTTAAAATAGACAGCAGTTACAGATGAGTTCATAGCTTAGCTTATTCGTAAAACAGGAATAACAGTTTATAAAAATACATTTCTGGTAAAGGCAGCTTTCTGGTAAAGTCAGATTCTTTTGAACTGCTCACACAGGTCAGCATCAGTAATATATGTTAAAGGTCACATATACAGTTTCTGAAAACTGTCAAGTACACATTTTCTTATAATATAAAAAGGACAGTTATCTGTAAACTGAAAATTTCCATTCCACACTCGACCCTTTTGAGCAGAAAAAAGAATCGGGTAACTAAAGGGAAACAGTCTCAGGATCATAGACGAGAGTGCGTTCTTCATGGAGGAGGAAAGCTTTTGTCATGGTGTTGGAAAAAAGACGGGAAAGCAGATGCCTGACTAATGGAACGATGCAGCACAAAGTGAATAGTAACAAAAGGAGACCTATCGCGAGGGAGATACAAACTGATTGAAAAAGATGGGCCCAGGGGCCGAACCATGACGCGAACCATTCATCTAGGGGAGTATCAATCCCAGAGTTCTGTGACAATTCTAGAGAAAGGGCAGTTAGGCCAGCCAGGGCACGCGTGATGGAGCCATCAGGAGCAGTATTGTTTGGGATATATGTGCAGCAGGTATCTCCGAACATAGCACAGACACCTCCTTTTTCGGCTAACAACATGTCCAAGGCTAGGCGATTTTGCCAGGTCATAAGTGAGGTTTTATCTAACTGCTCATGTATGCCTGCGATAGCTTCTTTAGTAAAATTTAGGAACCGCTGCTGATTATAGTATAAGTAATTTATCCAGTCCACATTTTTGTTTATTGTGATCAAGGGAAAAATTGACTCGAAACCGGCGCCAACCTGGTCACGGGCTTTGAATTTGCTAGGTACACCTCTGGGCACCCCAATGGAATCAATATATACACCAGGGCCATGTAATGAAAAATTGGCGAGGGATATGAGGGATCTACGGATCCTATGAGGATGGGGGGTAGGGGAGGGTTGTTGTCCATGTAAGGGAAGGAGACGGAAGGGCATAACTAGTTGGACAAGGGTGCAGGCACCGGTCCAGTCTGGTGGAAGGATATCTAGCAATTTGGACCTTCGGCACATCCACCAAACATCCGCACGTGCAGTGACTTGGGAGGTGAACCAGGTGATGGAGATATCGGCTGGCAGGGAGGAATTTGGGGTAGGGTCGATGGAAACATTATATGTGACTGAACAATAAGGAGGGGGAGGGGCACCCAGGAGAACGGCAGTCTTGTTAGAAGAGACGCGCAGAAAACAGGTATAAGCACCAAGGTAGGGTCTGAACATTGGGGAAGTCATGGGGGGGACTGGGGGAAAAAGGGTGTGTAAATAAAGAAGGCAGGAAAAGCCAGTAGGGTCAGAGAGGTTTGTTAAGGGAAATGGGGTAGTGGCGAGATGGGGGCGAGCGGTGGCACAAGCATAGCAATCAGACTGGTTTACCTGTCGGGCTGAATAGAGGATCCATTGCAACCAGCGGTTTTGGTCACCGTACCCAGTTTCTATGGAAAAGGTGGAATAAAGGGTAGTGATGTTCAAATAAGAAATGTGGGTTATGGGTTTATCTGTGTTAGTGGTGTTTGGAGGTGGGGTGTTAGAGGTGGCGACCGTTACCACAGTCCACAATATAGCAAAAGTCTACTCTCACAGTAGTAGTGATGCCGGTGGTGAGTGAAATGTTTGGATATTTATCGTTAGCCAGTTTGGCCTGATAAGGAGCCTGTCACCTCCCGTCCGTCGTTGCCCCCCAGAAGGGACAATGAGGTACAGAGTAAGAATCATCTTCAGGATCGCCATGGTTTACAATGAGACGCGTGGATCCAGGCAGGTAGTCCTTCAACCTTTACCGCGTGGGGAGTGGACAGCAGGACTTGAAATGGGCCTCTCCACCTTGGTTGATGCCAATGTTTCCTCCGAGTATCGCGGACCAGAATCCAGGTACCCAATGGAATAGGGGAATCTTTAACAGGCGGGCTGTCTCTCCAGGCCTGCTGCACTTGTTGATGAATCTCTTTTAGGGCGGTTCTAAGACCTGTAAGATTAGAAAGAAGATCATTGTCTACAGTATGCAAGTTCACATTTCCCACAACCATACCAATGGGCATGGGCCGACCGGTAAGAATTTCAAACGGCGAGAGTCCCAATTGTCGATGTTATCCGACCCCTTAATCCCATCAGAGCTAAGGGAAGGGCATCCGGCCAAGACAGATTAGTTTGTTCGCATATTTTGGCTAATTTTAATTTCAGGGTGCCGTTGCACCGTTCGACTATGCCTCCACTTTGTGGATGATATTTACAATAGTGGTGAACATTAATTTGGAGCCAGGTGGTCAATTCATTTATGACCGTATTAACGAAATGAGTCCCATTGTCAGTTTGTAATTTCTGTGGTATACCCCATCTTGGAATGATTTCTTTGACCAAAGCTTTTGCTACTGTTTTAGCATCGTTATGTTTTGAAGGGAAAGCCTCTACCCACCGGGAGAACACATCAACAATGACCAGACAGTATCGGTAGCCCCTTGATGGAGTTAACTCAATGAAATCCATTTGCAAATGTTCAAATGGCCCCATTGGGTTAGGGGTGACGGCGGGACTTACCTGAGTGCCTTTTCCTACATTGAATTTCTGACACAAGGCACATCGTTTACAAAACTGATCTGCAAAATTCGAGAACCCTGTTACCTCCCAGGTTTTTTCTATGTCCTGTATCATGGCGTCCCTTCCTGCATGATCCAGTCCATGAGCTATTTTAGCCATTCCTGGGAAAGAAGCTTTAGGGAGGAAAGGTTTGTTTGTGGGTCCAAACACCTTCTTGAAGAGACCCTGCTTTGCTCCATTGTCTTTTTTCTGCGTCAGTGGCGGCACTCTGCAAAGAAACAACCAAATTATCCATGTTCAGGTCCTGACTTTGCTGAAATATAGAAATCGGAGAGTTACTGTGTGTGGTTTCTTTTGCATAATAGTCAGCCAATTTGTTCCCTTTACTGACAGGATCCTGTTTACCAGTGTGTGCCTGGCATTTTACAATAGCCAATTTTGAGGGTTTGGTTATGGCATCCAGCAATGCCTCAATCAATGCCTGATGTTGTATTGGTTTGCCAGTACTGGTCTTAAAGCCCCTCAATTTCCAGAGGGCCCCATGATCATGGCACACCCCAAAAGCATATCGGAATCTGTGTAAATAGTAATTTCCTTGTCTTCAGACAATTGGCAGGCTGGGGTTAATGCTATGAGTTCGGCTGCTTGTGCACTTAAATTTGATGGGAGTCGCTTTGCTTCCAGTAGGCGGTCCCCTTGGACCACCGCATAACTGGTGGATGGAGCTCCATTTTCCAGTCTTAGTGAACAGCCGTCCACAAAAAGTGTTTCACCTGAATTTAGAGGTGTTTCCTGTAAGTCTGAGTGTGGTTTACTTATACGAGTTATTTCTTCCTGGCAGTTGTGTGGTTCTCCATCCTCACCAGTGGGGAGTAACGTGGCAGGATTGAGAGTCGAACATCTTTCTATAGTCACGTTAGACAAGGTACATAACACGTTCTGATAATGTATTACTCTAGCGGCAGTTAAATGTGAGGTTTTTGCCTGTATTAAAATGGAATGTACGGCATGTGGTACTTTTACTATCAGTGGACTCATGAGTACTATGTCGATGCTGGCTAAAACGGCTTCAGTCGTTGCAGCCACTGCTCTTAGACAAGGGGGTAGGGCAGTTGCTACCGGGTCTAACTTTTTTGAGAAATAGGCTACTGGCCTTTGTTTATCCCCGTGTAATTGTGTTAGGACTGCATTCATATATCCCCCCTTTTCGTCCACGAACAGAGTGAATGGACGAGAATAATCAGGCAATCCAAGAGCAGGGGCAGAAAGAAGAGACGCTTTTAAATCAGTGAAGGAGCGTTCAGCATCCGGAGTCCAGGTTACCCGGCCTGTCAAAGGCAGGTCAGGGGTATTGGCCAGTGCCTGGAGTGGCTGGGCCCTCTCTGAGAAATTTAAAATCCATTGTCGACAATACCCAAGAATGCCTAGGACAGACATGACTTGTTGTTTTGTGACGGGCCTAGGAAGATTTTGAATAGTGGTCACACGATCGGAGGAAAGAGCTCTCGTACCGTTAGTAATGGTGTGGCCTACATATTTCACGGTTGTGCGAAACAATTGCAACTTAGCTTTAGAAACTTTATGTCCATGTTCTGCTAAAAACAAACGTAATGCTCGTGTGTCTTGTTCACAGGAGACCTGTGTGTCGCTACATAACATAATGTCATCTACATATTGAATGAGTGTGCTGCCTCCTTCTGGCCAGAAACCCTCTAAATTTTGTGCAAGTGCTTGTCCATACACACAGGGTGACTCAGTGTACACTTGAGGCATGACAGTCCATGTCCACCGGCAGTTCTGAAAAGTGAAAGCAAACCAAAATTGAGAGTCAGGATGGACAGGAACAGAAAAGAAAGCATTGGCCAAGTCAATTACAGAGAAATATCGGGCAGAAGGGGGAATAGTGGAGAGAATGGTAGAGGGATTTGGAACAATGGGAGCCCGAGGAAAAATAGCAGCATTGACTTGACGCAGATCTTGGACGAAACGCCATGAACCGTCAGCCTTTTTTACAGGGAGAATAGGAGAATTCACCGGTGAGTAAGAAATAGGAATAATAGCACCCCGTTTTACGAGGTTGGCATGAACAGCAGAAATACCAGCTTCCGCCTCAGGAGAGAGCGGATATCGAGCGCGATGCGGGCGGAAGGAGGATTTTGGGTGGATCACCAGAGGCTCGCACTGGGCGATACGACCATAATCATTTTTTCCCTGAGCCCAAAGAGAATCCGGAATGTCAGACAACCACGGGAAAGGAGGGATACCAACATGTAATAGGGAGTGGGCAGGAGGGGGAGGAGTGCAGAATGAGCGGTTGACATAAACAGTGGTGTAGAGGAGTACTTTCAAGATACGATGGTCAGGTGTATCGTAGACATCAGGCTTTACTGGGAGCCAATCAGTGCGTTGGAGACACTGTTGCACCCATGGACCTATGGAAACCCAAGTAACCTCGCATGATTTTGCTAAGGAAATGTGAGGGACAGATCCACCTAAATAGTAGGGTTGTTGGGTGTGATCAAGTTGGACAGCCGCTGCGGCCATGGTGGAGGAAATAAACAGACATGGAACAAATAGGGATTCCTGGGGAGTAGCAGATCGTAGGAAGGATTCGACCCAGGGAATATCAACCTCAGAGGGAAAATACTGGGCTGTACAGTGAGCAATCTCGGGGACTTGGAGTAGGGGAAACACACAGGAGGGGAAGGAATGTAAAGCCATGAGGAGCATGGAGGTGGGGGTGGGAAGAAGGGTCCAAGCTGCGAAGGAGGGGCGAGGACGGGTGGCCTGATAAAATAACTTTGGGGAGGAGCAGTGAAAACCATGTTCAGTCACAGAATTTAGACATGAGGTCACGGCCTAGAAGGTTAACAGGACATAAGGGATTGAGGAGGAAACGGTGAGAGATGGAAGGGCCAGACAGATTAGATTGGACATGTAACGGGACAGAGACCTTAAGAACATGGGGTTGGCCTGAGGCGGTGAGGACAGTGGTTTTTGTATCGTTCGAGGCAGGGACCTTTACTGTAGAAAGAGTTGAACGTGTGGCACCAGTGTCCACTAGAAACATAGTCTCTTGTTGATTAATATGCAGGGGAAGAAAAGGATCAGTCTCAGAGTCTGGAGTCAAAAGAGGAGAAAGTAAAGCAGAACAGTAGGTCCCTGTGGATTCCTATGGCCATCCTTGATTCTCTGGAAAACCAGGAGTATAGTCCTCAGAAGGGAACATGGGGTTGAAAGTGGGGTGACCCGGTTGTAGGCGAGGGTTTCCTTTATTCGGACAGTCTCGTCTGAAATGTCCAGGTTCACCACAATTGTAACAACAGTAGGGACTAGAGGAGGATTGGTTTGGGCCTGAGGCTTGGGCAAATCCTCGGCCTCTTCCTTGTCCTCTTGTTCTTGGACCAAACCCACGGCGATTTGGAGGACCTCCTCATCCCCCAGTGTAATAATTCATTTGAGCTGCCAACAATTTAGCAGCAGTTTGGTCTTGTTTTTGCGATGTCTGGCGCTCTGCATGTTCCGCATGGCGCTTAACCTCCTCAAATGCAGCACT